>NC_069505.1:559883921-560176421 GCF_027579735.1 Bombina bombina
ACAGAGCAAAATTGGCGATAAAAGTAAATTGGAAAAATGTTTAAAATTACATGCCTTATCTGAACCATGAAAGTTTTTTATTAACTTGATTGTCCCTTTAAACTGATTGTAAAGCAGCAAGAATATCCCAAACAATGCTGATAGGGAGAAGACAGGGGGATATACTCTGGCCTAAAGTGGAGGCGGAGATAGAGGGTCTGCCACAGGTGGATGACATCTTGTGGAGTGATCAAACAGATCGTACACTTACATACAGATCTCCGACATATGCATCCACCAGACAAGTTAAGAAATGAATAACGACACACAACAAAATACTACCTCTACAAACAGTGATGATCCCACTTAGAAATATTTTACCTAAAGAACTTCATGTTACTATAGACAAATGGGCCAATAAAGGGCTGTACAGAGTAGCGGACGTTCTACTTAACAACAAACTTATGACTTATACTCAGATTCAGGACAAACTGACACCAATAGAGATAAGGTGGTTTCAATACCTACAGCTATCCTCATTCATAAGAAAATATATAGGCAACACTAGGATCCACCCCTCCCCCACAGCAAAATTTACTCCTTTGCATCTAGACCTAAACACACAATATCCATCTTATACATAGCTATTCAAGACAACAATGATATCCCAAAGTAATCTCTGATGCTTAAGTGGGAAGAGGACATCAACATCACTTATGACAAACGCACATGGGAGAACATATTTAGCTTGATTAGCAAAGGTCTGATTAGCGCAGATCTAGACGAAAATTCCCTTAAAACAGAATTTCGCTGGTATCTTACACCAGTCATAATCTCCCACATGTCATCAGCCAAATCAAGCCTATGTTACAGAGGATGTGGGAATGTAGGTACCTTTAATCATATGTGGTGAGAGTGTGAGAGGGTCAAACAGATCTGGCATTCCCTCTCAATACTACTTAGCACGATACTAGATGAGGAGATAGAGCTCAACATATCACAGGCTTTGTTACACATAGGCGGCGAAAAATATAACAAACATATTAACACTTTCATTAGAATAATGTGTGCAATCACTAGGACAGCTATAGCTTACCATTGGAAAACGGGGGTTCCATCATGGATGGAAATAAGGAATAAGATAAACAACACGTTTAGAATGTATGAATCCGCTTCATGGATCATGAATACTAGGGAGTCATTTGAGAAAATCTGGTTCTATTGGATCATGAATAACACACTTACCACCTAGCACATATAGATTAAAAGCACTAGTTTATAGCATTGGGAACCAAATGGTACTCAGGGATATTAATTACAATGGGACCAAGTAGGAGTAATCAATTGGTCAATGCGAAGCAATTATTAAGAGTTTTCATAAAATAAAAGGCAAGAGACTGTTATATAAAGGATATGTGTTGATGATGGGTTTGTTCTATTTTTCTTTTCTTTGATTTTTTTTTTCTTATTATTTTGTCTTTATATACATGGGCAGCAACTGTTGTATTAAAATGATGTTGTAATGTCAACCTTCCCCCATCCGGGGGCCCAATGCCTTATATTTTTTGTCTTTTTTCTGTAATGCCTTATTTATTTTGACATATATGTTATGAAAATTCCAATAAAAATATTTAAACATAAACTGATTGTAAAGACCTGATTGACAAGCAGAGTTAAACTGATCGAAAAGCCCTGTTCTCATGCTATTGGAGGCGGAGCTGCACATGCATTTGCGTATGTGATGTTAAAGGTGGGCAGTGGATGCTACTTGTCCCCCGCACAACCTATATGGTTAGGCTGCATTGCTGGAAATCTTGCCCACCCATACTAGCTTGACAAAAGGAGTCCCATAGATGTAACATGTATGTTTTTCACAGGTGTATTTAGTTTTAAAGGGACACTAAATACTTTTATGTCCCTCCCTCTAGTCATGGGTGCTGCCATATTGGAACCTAAGTTACACTGCAGGTACTGAAGAAGAGTTACTGCACATGTGCAGGTGGGAGGTGGAGAATAAACTCAATGCTATGCTTATAAACTGGATTTAGTGTCAGATTACAAGTGGAGCGCTAATTTATCCTGTGCCCGCAAATGGGTACATTTGCCTGTTTGCGGGCGCGCAATATATAACCAGCTGTTACAAGTGGCTGGTTACTGCTACAGCGAGCTTGCAGTAGCAATTAGCGCTTATAAAATGAACCAATCTCTGTTAATTTTCTAAAAGTGCCCCCAATTCCCCCCAAAATAAAGGGTCTTTTATTTTTTTATGGAAAAAAAAGTAGCATCCCCCCCCCCCATAAAAAACTACTGCGCTCAACTTGTAATACCAGTGCACATTAGCAATACTTTGCACTCCACTTGTAATCTGGCCCATAGAGTTTGAAGGGACAGTATACACTTATTTCCATATAACTGCATGTAATAGACACTACTATAAAGAAGAATATGCACAGATATTGATAAAAAAATCCAGTATAAAACCTTTTAAAAACTTACTTAGAAACTGTCAGTTTAGCACTGTTGATTAGGTTAGCAGGAACACCCAGGGAAAGTGGCTAAATTGCAGACAATTCCCCCTTCCCAGCATATGGAAAGACAGATAATACAAACAGAAGCCAGCAGTAGACTGGAAAAGCGCATCTACTTCTGACACTGAGGGGCTTGGTTAGGAGACAGAAAATCTGCACAATGTTATTCAAAAATAAGCAAAACTAAACATTGTTACAAAAACACTCCCAGATGGGCTATATAAATGGATCATCTACAAAACATTTATGTAAAGAAAAATCTAGTGTAAAATGTCCCTTTAATGCTTCCGTAGGCACTGAGAAGTCTGCCCCCCACACACACACATTCCTTGTATGCACCCATGCTTCTAACATACAGAGCAGTTAATTATTCAATCATGTGAACATGAAAATGTGGATAAAGAAATATCCACAAAAAGAATGCATTTAGCACTCTTATGCCCAGACTAGGAAATAGGCAGTATTCCGGAAAGTTAAAACATGACTTTTATTCCAATCGTTAAAAAAGATTCATATGAATCTTCACAAAACTAACACACATAAATTAAAATCAGAACTCTGTGAGGCTACTTATATAATAAATGTGAGATGGGAAGTGGTATATATAGGATAGTATGTGACCTTATCCAAATGGTACTTCACCACATCCCTATCATCCAACTAGTTGCTCGATATAGACAATAAAATGTATTAGCAAACTAGACTTTTATCATAAGGATGTGGTGAAGTAATATTTGCATAAGGTCACATACTATAATATATATACCACTTATATATACTCACATTTATCTGCAGGGCCGCGAATCTGCAGGGGGGCTGCATTGCACAAGATAAATGCCGACACGCTACATAGTATCATGTCCGCTCGCACTATAATAAATCTAACCCTAAATATAAAAAGACTGTGAACATTTTGTTAATGGAAGTAAATTGGAAAGTTGTTTAAAATGATGTGCTCTATTTGAATCATGAAAGTTTAATTTTGATTTGAGTGTTCCTTAAATTTAAAATGAAATGAATACTGATATATTAGTTGTGTATTTCCTATTAATGCTGATTGGCTAATGCTCATTGGTTCAGTTATCTGACGTTACTAACGTTACTAGAAAGTATACAATTGATACTGGTAAATTCATTTTTTGCTTCCTATTATTTTTCAGGCAACAAAATGAATATATATTTAAATGATTTATATTGAGGATAGAAAAATGTATGCAAACAGTATCTCAGATAGAGGCATCATTGTTTGCAAAGGTAGAGTGAATTCATCACCAGCAGAGGGCGCTGTAGTAAAGGGTATAGGACAGAATTCCAAGAATTGTATTTAAAGGTCTGTAACATTTAAATAAATTATTTAATAATTGATTTATGTTGCTAAATACAACTATTATTCTCTATTTTTAGGAAATAATTACTGACACAATGCAGCTAGTAACTGGCTGATATCACAGACGGCACCTGGTATGTTATACTTCAGTCATTTTTAATATTTAGCAAAAGTTATAAAGCATTTTTTTTTTACTGTTTTGATTTTTGTTATTTTTTTTGTACACGGGGCAATTTTTTAGGTACCGCGGTTCCAACCCTTGCTCCCTCTTTCTCCCCCCTCTCTTTTGCGCTCTCTCTCTCTCCCCCCCTCTCTTTTGAGTTCTCTCTCTCCCCCTTATTTTGCACTCTCCTCCCTCTTTTGCTCTCTCTCTCTCTCCCCTTTTTTGCTCTCTCTCTCCCCTCTTGTGCTCTCTCTCCCCCCTCTTTTGCTCTCTCTCTCCCACCTCTTTTGCTCTCTCTCCCCTCTTTTGCTCGCTCTCTCTCTTCCCCCCCTCATCTGCTCTCTCCCCCCTCTTGCTCTCTCTCGCCCTCTTTTGCTCTTTCTCTCCCCTATTTTGCTCTCTCCCCCCTCTTTTGCTCTCTCTCCCCCTCTTTTGCTCTCTCTCTCCCCCCTCTTTTGCGCTCTCTCTCTCCCCCCCTCTCTTTTGCTCTCTCTCCCCCCTCTTTTGCGCTCTCTCTCCCCCCCTCTCTTTTGCTCTCTCTCCCCCCTCTCTTTTGCTCTCTCTCCCCCCTCTCTTTTGCTCTCTCTTCCCCTCTCTTTTGCTCTCTCTCTCCCCCTCTCTTTTGCTCTCTCTTCCCCTCTTTTGCACTCTCTCTTCCCCTCTTTTGCACTCTCTCTTCCCCTCTTTTGCGCTCTCTCCCCCTTCTCTTTTGCGCTCTCTCCCCCTCTCTTTTGCACTCTCTCTCCCCCTCTCTTTTGTGCACTCTCTCTCCCCCTCTTTTGTGAGCTCTCTCTCCCCCCTCTCTTTTGAGCTCTCTCTCTCCCCCTACTCTTTTGAGCTCTCTCTCTCCCCCCACTCTTTTGCGCTCCCTCCCCCCTCTTTTTTGCGCTCTCTCCCCCTCTTTTTTGCGCTCTCTCCCCCTCTTTTTTGCGCTCTCTCCCCCTCTCTTTTGCGCTCTCTCCCCCTCTCTTTTGTGCTTTCTCCCCCTTGCCGCTGGTCACGCCCGCCGGCCACGCCCCCATCACGGCACGCCCGATGCCGGTGACGCCCCCACCAGGCAGCTTCCGCAGTGCGCACTACTCTGCAGCTGAAGGCCAGGTGTGTTTGTCTGCGCGCAGTCTCTACTGCGCATGACGGCTTCAGACAAACACACTTAGCCTTTTATAATATAGGATTGATTTATGTTGCTAAATACAACTATTATTCTCTATTTTTAGGAAATAAATACTGACACAATGCAGCTAGTAACTGGCTGATATCACAGACGGCACCTGGTATGTTATACTTCAGTCATTTTTAATATTTAGCAAAAGTTATAAAGTATTTTTTTTTTTACTGTTTGATTTTTGTTATTTTTTTTTACTATTGATTTGACTGTCTTTGCTTTGGGTCACCCGTGCTGTATTTTTGAAATTCAAATGACACCCCTGATTCATACTTTAACAGTATATAACATCCCAGTAACTCTATTATATATATATATATCTTTCTCAACTCAACTAAATGTTCTGTCATGGAATTCTGGGGTAGACAAACCCTGACAGTAAATATGAGGGATATTACAAAAGGGGTATAAATAAAACTTTTCAAGAATAAGATAATGTAATGTATGCTTAGTGATATAGTGATATAAATACAGTATTAGTGATTTATGGTGTTTTTACATATTTTATCATGTGGAATACTGATATAAATTATAATATAAAAATAAAAGTAATATCAAGGGACATCATGCTCAAAAAGTTATCTGTATCATCTTAAAGGACCAATAAATAGAGTAGATTTAAATAATCAACAAATGCATCATCAAAAGACAATGCTATAGCACATGGGGACCCATTTATCAAGCTCCGGATTGTCAGTATATGGCAGGGTTATAATACAATATATTTAATAATTATTCTTTAAAATAAAACCCCAATAAAATGCATATACCAAGACAATAAAATTAATGTAAAGGCCTGAATTATTTTTATTAAAATTTATAGACACATTGAAATATATTTGTAGGAAACCAGATATGAATCAATACTATACACGTTTAAACTATTATAATATGCTATGCAAAGATCATAAAAGTTGCCTTATTCACAATAGTCTCTCAAATCAGAGTTGCATTTAAAATACCATAAGATACCAGAATCTGAGCCACTAACATTCAAACAGTACAATCAGCTATATAGCCACATTTTATTTTATAAAATTCCAATAAAAAAACATCAGAAATTGTATATATTATTTGTGTCAACAACCAAACTCCTTTGCCATTGTATCTAAGTTGAAATAAATTCTTAGTTACTTACAATTAAGACCAATTCTAATATATATATATATATATGTATATATATATTTGCAAAGATAAATTACTTAGCACTAAGGATTAGTTTTAAAATACACAGGCTATGAAATACAAGGTTAAAATACAATTTATTCCTTTAAGTCTGCTAATTACAGCAACAATGGATGTTTGTTTTAAAATTTTACCTATATTTAGCAACCTCTTATACTTTACCAGATATAACCAAATCGATATTCAGCTTCCAATATTTCTCAATAGGTCAAATTTCACCTCAGAATACAAAAGGAGTATTTTGCATGTGGAAAAGTAAGGGTAGCTATTATGCCTTTTAGTAACTGTATTTCAAACGCAGCCAATTTCAGTTACCAGTTAGCAGACAGACAGCAGGCCTCCTTTACTATCCTATGCTTGGGATTTTATCATGTGATATAACCCCACCCCTTTTTGTTCTGGACCATCATTGGTGAATTGGTTTGGGAGGCCCTTCGAAACTGAACATCTCATTGGACACCTGGGAGGTCTTATCGGATTGGCCCTGGGAAATTTCATTTTTAACAGCCAAAGGCCTTCTGGCTGTAATACTGGGTTTTGGCCATCGGGAGCAGCAGACAGAGACAAACAGTTTCATTCAATCATTTCTATACAGTAAAAACATTTCTTTAAAATGTGTATTTAAAATGCCATAATTTCTTTATATTAATAAGTTACATGTTCAAATACACATGGGTCACACGGTATAATTTTTCCTGATCATTTTAAAACCACATGTGAATGTATTTCACTTATAATGTATACAATTCATTTAAACCATATTTTCTATGAAATAATTTAAGGATTATAATATCTTCATCCTGGATTCAATTTCCTTCTTCAGCCATCCCCTCTATATCACATACATGCTTTGAGATCAGCAAATATATATTTTACACATTGTTCTACAAGAAACAAAATTATACCAGCTATATATAAAAAATAATTGAATTCAAAATAGCTACACTGTAAACATGTGTTTTTGCCTGGCCAAACTTCCATTGTCTAGAATTTGTGGATTCAAACACAATAATATACTTAAGCCATGTCTGATAAGTTTATCACTCATCTTGGTATACACATCTGAGGGGTTTCTGTGACTTAGATAATGAGACAGAAGTTTTCTCTTTGAAATAACTTAAATGTTATCTTAATTAGGAGAATCGTATCTTATGTCTGATCAAAGATTTACAATATACAAACTGTAGATGGCCATCTCTTTTGAAGTGATTTGCCCTTCTTTGAAATGACAGTCTGCGATTAACTAGGCCAATTGTCTTTTCTAAGATTACTTTGAAAACAATTTCTTTTTATGATTGGGACACAGGCTTGTGCTGTATCCTGTGTACTCAAAAGAAGTGGGTGCTAAATTACACACCGTGACATTTGGAGTTATACAAATAAAATGAATTATTTGGTGTATACAACCATCTATATATATTAAATAATAATATGTATATATATATATATATATATTATTTAATAACATTCACAGATCGTTTGACAGGACGGAGCTTGAGGGCCCGTTTTTCTGGCGAGCCTTCAAGCTCACCAGAAACACAAGTTATAAAGCAGCAAGAACTGCTGGTACAATGATAAATGCCAACAGCGTACGCTGTCGGCATTTATCGATGTGAGGCGGACATGGTTCGCTATAGCGGATTATGTCCGTCCGCACATTAATAAATAGGGGCCTTAGTCTGAACTTCAAAAGAGTAGTAGATTTTTTTTTCTGACAAATTTGAAAGTTATGTCTATTTCCACTACTCCTGTATCATGTGACAGCCATTACCCAATCACAAATGCATATAAGTATATTCTGTGAATTTTTGTACATGCTCAGTAGGAGCTGGTGACTCAAAAAATGACTGTGCACATTTTGTTAATGGAAGTAAATTGGAAAGTTGTTTTAAATTGGGTGCTCTATCTGAATCATAGAAGTTTATTTTGACTTAAGTCTCCCTTTAAATAGAATGTTTCAAAATATATCACAGATCTTTTTTTATTATATAATAATTTTGAGGTGTCTATGCAAAATATTACAGACAATAGCTGGTCAAATGCAATTAGAACAATCTCGAGTTAGATGTACAATACAGAGTTTTGGCAGCTTGTGATAAATGCACAAAAATAAGATGTCTGTTAAAAGAATAAAACGAACATAAACAAAACCTCTTTTTTACAGAGAAAGGCCCCCTCAAAACAAAAGGCCACTGTCGGACCTAAATATGTTAATCTAACAGCTATATAGGGGGCCTACCATCCCTGATAGGCCACTCTTGTGTCATGTAATAGCATATCACCATATATAGTATGTAAAGTATGTCAGAGGGCACTTACGACATTATCCCCAAAATGAAAAATAATCAGCCAATATTATGACATCAAAACTGGCACAAACATTCACCTCTAATCTTCCTAGTAGAGACATTTTATATATACATTGAACAGTTAAATTGCATCTGCACAAGTACAAGTAGTAAAATATATGTATACATCACATTTTATTCTCCTATAGATACCATGACACTTTCTTAGGTTGTTGGTATCCTTAATGATTGCTGTCTCTGTGGAGTGATGGGGGCGAAATCCAGATTGCAGTGGGTCAAGGAGGGAGTGTAATGTAAGGAAATGGGATAGGTGTGCATGTACAAGCTTTTCAAGAAGCTTTGAGGCAAGAGGGAGTAGGGAAATAGGTCAGTAGTTGGATGGGGAGAATGTTTTTTTAGGATAGGTGTGATCAGTGCATGTTTTAGAGATGAGGGAAATATACCAGTGCCGAGGGAGAGGTTGAAAATGTGTGCGAGTATAGGAGTAGCTGTGAGGGGATGGGGTCGAGGGGACAGGTAGTGAGGTGAGAGCGCAGTATAAGTGCAGAAACTTCTTCCTCAGTAACAGGGGCGAAAGAGCTAAATATATGGCTATGTGGGTTTTGGTTAATTGCAAGCTTTTGAGGGGGTGAGAGGCTGGAAGCATGTTGAGAGCTGATTTCATTTCTGATGGAATCGATTTTGTTATTGAAGTGGCTAGCATAATCTTGAGCTGACAGAGAAGTTGTATTAGGAGGTGGGGGTGGGTGGAGAAGAGTTTTGAAAGTGGAGAACAGATATTTTGGGTTTGAAGAAAGAGTGGAGATAAGAGTAGAGAAGTAGTGTTGCTTATAAAGATTAAGGGCAGAGTAGTAGGCGTTCAAGATGAACTTGTATTGAAGAAAGTCAGCTGAACTCCGAGATTTTCTCCAGTGCCGCTCAGCAGTACGGGAACATCTGTGTAGGTACCGTGTCAGAGGAGTATGCCAGGGCTGAGGGTGAGTGTGTGGTTTCTGAGCTATGGTAGGAGGGGCCAGATTGTCAAGGACCAATGTTAGTGTGGAATTACAGTGGCAGATAGATTGGTCAGGGCAGGAAAAGGAGGAGATGGATGAGAGGAGAGGTTCGAGAGAACTAGCGAGCTGTTGCTGATCTAATGACATAATGCTTCTGTGAAGTTTGGTGTGAGGGGTAGAAGGAGAGAGAGTTGTAGGGAGGGATGATATGTTGCAAGTGAGGAGATGATGATCAGAAAGAGGAAAAGGGAAGTTTGTGAAGTTTGAGAGAGTACGTTAATAGCTAAAGATCAGATCAAGGGAGTTAACATCTTTGTGAGTGGGAGAGTCAGTCCATTGTGACAGACTGAAAGAGGACATAACTTAGAGTAACTTGTACACTAATAATTATAGCTATAATTAGCTTTTATGCACTGTTATACCGCTGTTTTGGCCATAGTGACATCTTATATGTAATGTGTATAAAATACACATTAATTGTCAGACTATCTATAGATTACTGGTTATACAAGTGTCTGCACACAGTTATATAAATAAAAACACACTTTTAACCACGGGTGCTCAACTTTGGCACTCCAGAGGTTTTGGAACTACATTTCCCATATTGCTCAGCTAGCATTTCTCATGATGTTCAGACACTTTAAACTGGCTGAGCATTATGGGAGACACTTTAAGCTGGCTGAGCATCATGGGACATGTAGTTCTAAAAACACTGGAGTGCTAAGGTTTATCACCCCTGAAACTAAGTATTTGAGTCTACTAGGGCCTAAAAGGTCAATACGCAGTTACTGAGAATAAAAGTAAGAGAGCATCTGTATCATGGTGAGTTAGTAAAATAGTAAAACTGTGCAAATGAAAAACAAAACAAATATAGCTATCTGTGTAATATATAATACACGTTTACTGCCTGATTACACAGCTCTGTAAACAAATATACTCTTTTAACTGTGACATATGTACAAAATATGTGAGCTTTGCTTTTATAATTGTAAATCTCTCAATTTTATTTGTATAAATTAGTTTCCTTCGCCATCATCAGAGGTCGCTCTTAGACCTCAAGTTTCCTTTCAAAATAACTTGTAACTTAACTCATATAGAAAATGTAGGAGGAGAATCTGGGGTCAATTTATCAAGCTTCGTATTGAGCTTGATGCCTTCTAAAGTCCGCTGCTCCATAACTTGTCCACCTGCTCTGAGGCCGCGGACAGAAATCAACCCGATCAAATATGATCGGGTTGATTGACACCCCCTGCTAGCGGCCGATTGGCCGTGAATCTGCAGGGGGCGGAGTTGCACCAGCAGTTCACAAGAACTGCTGGTGCAATGCTGAATGCGGAGACCATATTGCTCTCTGCATTCAGCGAGATCTGTCGGACATGATCCGCTGATCGGATCATGTCGGACAGGCCTTTCATAAATAGGTCCCTATATATACAAAGCTACAGGGACAAACCCAAACAAGTTTTGTATCTTTACCTTCTGGTCATTGCACCAGCAGTTTACAAGAACTGCTGGTGCAATGATAAATGCCGACAGCAAATGCTGTCGGCATTTATCGATGTGTGGCGGACATGATACGTTACATCGTATCATGTCCACTCGCACATTAATAAATATACCCCCTAAAGTTAACAAGCCCATATAGTAGACATCGAGAATAGTAGCCAGGTGCCCTCTGCACATAATAAAAACCATGCTAGATCTTGAAGGGTGGGTAGTGTTACATATGTTACATATGTTAGCCGCCCAGATAGCTTAGGTTCTTTGGTAAATACTGTACACAACCTGTATAAACTATTAATATAATTTATAAAATGTTATCTGGTTATTAAATTACAACCACTGAATTTGTGCATCTCACAGTCCTAAAGTACAGCAGAAACCAGAAAATAATTCTAAATGCCCTTTCAGTATTCAAATTAAGAGCTAAACACATGTAAATCATCTCCTACATAGTAAAAATCATGAAGATAACATTCGCCTAGATTACGAGTTTGGCGTTAGCCTTAAAAAGCAGCGTTGAGAGGTCCCAACGCTGCTTTTTAACGCCCGCTGGTATTACGAGTAAGGCAGGTACAGGCTCACCGCTCACTTTTCTTCCGCGACTCGGGGCTACCGCAAATCCCCTTACGTCAATTGCGTATCCTATCTTTTTAATGGGATTTGCCTAACGCCGGTATTACGAGTCTTGGAAGAAGTGAGCGGTAGACCCTCTCCTGTCAAGACTCCTACCGCATTTAAAAGTCAGTAGTTAAGAGTTTTATGGGCTAACACCGGAACATAAAACTCTTAAATAAAGTGCTAAAAAGTACACTAACACCCATAAACTACCTATTAACCCCTAACCTGAGGCCCCCCCACATCGGAAACACTTTAATAAATATATTAACCCCTAATCTGCTGATCGGACATCGCTGCCACTCTAATAAATATATTAACCCCTAAACCGCCGCACTCCCGCCTCGCAAACACTAGTTAAATTTTATTAACCCCTAATCTGTCGTCCCTAACATCGCCAACACCTACTTATATTTATTATCCCTTAATCTGCCACCCCAACGTCGCCGCTACTATATTAAAGGTATTAATCCCTAAACCTAAGTCTAACCCTAACCCCCCCTAACTTAAATATAATTTAAATTAAACGAAATAAATTTAACATAATTAAATAAATTATTCCTATTTAAAACTAAATACTTACCTATACAATAAACCCTAAGCTAGCTACAATATAACTAGTAGTTAAATTGTAGCTAGCTTAGGGTTTATATTTATTTTACAGGCAACTTTGTATTTATTTTAACTAGGTACAATAGTCATTAAATAGTTATTAACTATTTAATAACTACCTAGCTAAAATAAGTACAAAATTACCTGTAAAATAAATCCTAACCTAAGTTACAATTACACCTAACACTACACTATCATTAAATAAATCAACTAAACTACCTACAATTAATTACAATTAAATTAAATTAACTAAATTACGGGGGGGGGGGGAAGAATTACAAGAATTTTAAACTAATTACACCAAATCTAATCCCCCTAATAAAATAAAAAGCCCCCCAAAATAATAAAATTCTAAATTACAAATAGCCCTTAAAAGGGCCTTTTGCTGGGCATTGCCCCAAAGTAATCAGCTCCTTCACCTGTAAAAAAAAATACAATACCCCCCTAACATTAAAACCCACCACCCACATACCCAACCCTACTCTAAAACCCACCCAATCCCCCCTTAAAAAAACCTAACACTACCCCCCTGAAGATCTCCCTACCTTGAGCCGTCTTCACCCAGCCAGGCACAAGTGGACCTCCAGAGGGGCAGAAGTCTTCATCCGATCCAGGCAGAAGAGGTCCTCTAAGCAGCAGAAGTCTTCATCCAAGCGGCATCTTCTATCTTTATCCATCCGGAACGAAGCGGGTCCATCTTCAATCCAGCCGACGCGGAGCCATCCTCTTCAAATGACGTCCTAACGAAGAATGAAGGTTCCTTTAAATGACATTGTGACGGATACCCCCGGCTACCCTGACTGGGTAGCTCCGCCAAACGGGTCCTGCTTCCTCCCTGCCGATTGCAGCTATGTAACTGGCAAGTGACCACAGCCTGTAGCCACCCCTGATGCCTGACAGCACCAGTACTCAGGGTCCCACCCTGTAGCAGACTCCAGCTACCAGACTAGGTAGCTCTGTCAGAGTGTCCTTCCTCTGCCTGGAACAGGCTGCTATGTAGCCCAGGAAAAGTGATTTTAGCTGGAGCAAACCCAAATAACTAGACAGCCTAGCATTCAGGTTTAACAGGAACTGATTTTATTGAAAACACACACTCCTTTTATACAGTCAGCTCATCTTGATAAGACCCTGGACAATCCCACTATTTTCCCGCCATTCCTGCCCCTCCAGACAGCCCGACACCTCCATAGGAGCCACAGTTCCACATAATCCCAATACATATGGGTGGCGGTTTCGGGGTGATCCCGGTGGAGCGGTGGCACTTCCAAAGCTTTTTAAAGCTCTCGGTCCCCAGATTTCACAGTCCAAAAATCAGCATGATTTGTTACTGGACCGGAGTTACAGTCCGATGAAGTTATGGGGTTAGGGGTGTCCAAAACCCCCGGTTCCCATAGGAGCTCCCCTCCGGCAATTCCCCCACCCCTTGTACTCCCCAGGGGCTACTAATCCCCAAAAGAGCGGAGCTCTGGGGCACATGGTTGCTGGAGCGACCTGGGTTAAATTTACCGGGTGTTCTGCTGACCTGTGGCCGACCGGGAGTTCCAGGAGCCTGGCCAGCCTGAGAGGGGTTAGGCGGGTGTCCGTTGTAAGGCGGCCGACCAGGAGTTCCAGGAGCCCGGCCAGCCTAGGAGGATTTTCCTGGTCATGCACCAACTTTTCTCTGAACACAAAAACAAGCCAACACAAAGCAAACAAACAGCTTCCAGAGATGGTGGTTGCTCTGAGGAGCCCAAAGAGAGAGAGGTTATCCCGTCTCTCCTGAGCTTGGGGCATCCTGGTGGGTTTCTGCTGGCGTTTATACCCTGCGCCCTGGGTGCAGGGATAGTCACAAAATGCAAAGTCCCAAACAAGTTTGCTAAGGCCTGCTCCCAAACAATTGCTGTTCCACAAGTTCAAGTGTCCTTAAGTTCCATGGCCAAACTGTTTCCCTCTGTGACACTCTGTTGAGTACTGGATGACCCACCCACAAACAAAGCCAGTACCGGTTTTTCGGCTGTATACCCACCCCAGACTGTTGGTGGAAGTTGCTCCTGGGTGGGGCAGGCAAAACTCGGGTGCCCAAACTTGTGGCACCAACTGCATGAGCGGGTACCCCCCTGGCCTGCCCCCTGTGAGATATACTCCAGGACAAGAAAAGGGTATAGACCCTGCCAAGCTACTGAGGGGAGAGACCGTCTGTCTCCTCTCCCGAGAAGGAGATCTACTGCTGGGGAGGGAGGTCTGCTACCTCCGCTCCATGGGAAACTGTGCTGCCGCTGGGGAGAGAGACCGACTGTCTCCTCTCCCAGAAAGGGTTTTGGACACTGGGGAGAGATATCGATACTCGTCTCTCCCTGCAATGGCTTCTCTGTAAGGGGAGGGAGGACGACTACCTCTGCTCCCAGGGGATGGCTCTGCCGCTGGGGAGAGAGACCGACTGTCTCCTCTCCCGGGAAGGGGTTCTGTTTACGGGGAGGGAGGAAGACTACCTCCGCTCCCAGGGGATGGCTCTGCCACTGGGAACAGAGACCGACTGCCTTCTCTCCCGGCTCCTGGCTCTGCTGCTGGGGAGGGAGACCGACTCTCTCCTCTCACAGGAAGGGGTTCGGTCGCTGGGGAGAGATATCGATACCCGTCTCTCCCTGCAAGGGCTTCTCTGTAAGGGGAGGGGGGACGACTACCTCCGCTCCCAGGGGATGGCTCTGCCGCTGGGGAGAGAGACCGACTGTCTCCTCTCCTGGCTCCTGGCTCTGCCGCTGGGGAGAGAGACCGACTGTCTCCTCTCCCAGGAAGGGGTTCGGCTTATGGGCAGGGAGGACGACTACCCCCGCTCCCAGGGGATGGCTCTGCCGCTGGGGAGAGAGACCGACTGTCTCCTCTCCCGGCTCCTGGCTCTGCTGCTGGGGAGAGAGACCAACTGTCTCCTCTCCCAGGAAGGGGTTCTGTTTACGGGGAGGGAGGATGACTACCTCCGCTCCAGGGGATGGCTCTGCCGCTGGGGAGAGAGACCGACTGTCTCCTCTCCCGGCTCCTGGCTCTGCCGCTGGGGAGAGAGACCGACTCTCTCCTCTCCCAGGAAGGGGTTCTGTTTACGGGGAGGGAGGACGACTACCTCCGCTCCCAGGGGATGGCTCTGCCGCTGGGGAGAGAGACCGACTGTCTCCTCTCCCAGGAAGGGATTCTGCTGCTGGGGAGAGTTATCGACATCCATCTCTCCCTTGTCCAAATCTATAATCTCAGAGCCAGACTGCTGATCAGGATCTAGGAGCCCTGGTTCCCTTTCTCTTTGCTGCCACTCCTCCACAGTCAAGCTCCATGAATCCCAGAGGGCTGCACCCAGATCTGTATGCCCCTGGCACGCTGCTTAGCGAGATCCAGCAGCCTCTTGTATTCCTTGACCAGTGCCTCTTCCTGGTCAATTATAAAATCCAGATCGTCCAGCAGCCAGGTCTCCTCCAAGAGATCAAGCAGTTCCTCTTGGAATCCTAGATATCCTCTAGATCCTGGTCTGTCTCGCTCCCAAACTGTGGGTCCTCTGTCCTTTTTGTAAACAACAATCCAGGGCCGCCGAAGCCAAAGCCCTCTGTGGGGGATCCTTCCTCCAGCCATGGCTGCGCTTGCATAGCGAGCCATTGGAGGGCTCAATAGCCGTCCTCCACCCACATCTCTTGCTGGATCAGTCTATGTAGAACAGCTAGCCATTCCTTCTTTGGCTGTTCTCCCAGGAAAGGCAGTCTCACGGTCCACCGTACCCGGAATCTCGTGTCATTCGTGGGGAGGACCTTTCCATTTTCCTGCTCCTGTTGCAGAGCCTCCCACCAAAGGTCTCGGAGGGCAAGGTTCCTCCATGTCAGAACGTCCTGTTCCGAACAAGGATCCTTTGTTCCAGTCAGCATCTTTTGTACTCTCCCTAGGAACTCTGCCTCCATATTTACCGGCTACTGTGGTACGTCTCCTCTGTCAGCAGGAACCTTGTAAAAGAAGCAGATCCCACCGCTGCCTGCCAATGTGACGGATACCCCCGGCTACCCCGACTGGGTAGCTCCACCAAACAGGTCCTGCTTCCTCCCTGCCGATTGCAGCTATGTAGCTGGCAAGTGACCACAGCCTGTAGCCACCCCTGATGCCTAACAGCACCAGTACTCAGGGTCCCACCCTGTAGCAGACTCCAGCTACCAGACTAGGTAGCCCTGTCAGAGTGTACTTCCTCTGCCTGGAACATGCTGCTATGTAGCCCAGGAAAAGTGATTTTAGCTGGAGCAAACCCAAATAACTAGACAGCCTAGCATTCAGGTTTAACAGGAACTGATTTTATTGAAAACACACACTCCTTTTGTACAGTCAGCTCATCTTGATAAGACCCTGGACAATCCCACTATTTTCCCGCCATTCCCGCCCCTCCAGACAGCCCGGCACCTCCATAGGAGCCACAGTCCCACATAATACCAATACATAAGGGTGGCGGTTTCGGGGTGATCCCGGTGGAGCGGCAGCACTTCCAGGTCAAATACCTTTAATATAGTAGCAGCGACGTTGGGGGTGGCAGATTAGGGGTTAATAAATGTAAGTAAGTAGGTGTTAATAAAATTTAACTAGTGTTTGCGAAGCGGGAGTGTGGCAGTTTAGGGGTTAATATATTTATTAAAGTGGCGGCGATGTCTGATCGGCAGATTAAGGGTTAATATATTTAATATAGTTGCGGCGACGCTGGGGGGGCAGATTAGGGGTTAATAAGTATAATGTAAGTGTCGGCGATGGTAGGGGCAGTAGATTAAGGGTTCATATGGATAATGTAGGTGGCGGCGGTGTCCGGAGCGGCAGATTAGGGGTTAATAATATAATGTAGGTGTCAGCGATGTCGGGGGCGGCAGATTAGGGGTTAATAAGTGTAAGATTAGGGGTGTTTAGACTCGGGTTCATGTTAGGGTGTTAGGTGTAGACATAACTTTTATTTCCCCATATTTCCCCATAGGAAACAATGAGGCTGCGTTAGGAGCTGGACGCTGCTTTTTTGCAGGTGTTAGGTTTATTTGCAGCCGGCTCAGCCCCATTGTTTCCTATGGGGAAATCGTGCACAAGCACGTTTAGCCAGCTCACTGCTACCGTAAGCAGCGCTGGTATTGAGGTGAGATGTGGAGCTAAATTTTGCTCTACGCTCACCTTTTTGCGGCTAATGCCAGGTTTAAAAAAACCTGTAATACCAGCTTTGTCTTAAGGGAGCGGTGGCAAAAAAAGGCTTGTTAGCCCTGCAAGCCTTACCGACAAAAACTCGTAATCTAGCCAATTGTTTCTCTTAAAGGGACAGTCTACAATAGAATTTTTATTTTTTTTAAAGATAGATAATCCCTTTATTACCCATTCCCCAGTTTTGCATAACCAACACAGTTATATAATATACTTTTTTACCTCTGTGATTAACTTGTATCTAAGCATCTTCTAACAGCCCCCTGATCACATGACATTTTATTTATTATCTATTGACTTGCAATTTAGTACTGTCTTAAATCTTAAATAACTCCTCGGACGTGGACACAATTTTATCTATACGGCCCACATGAACTAGCAGTCTCCTGTTGTGAAAAGCAAATACAAAAGCATGTGATAAGAGGCTGTCTAGAAACAGGCAGAAATTTAGAGAATTAAATGTTATAAAATATATTAATATATCAATGTTGGTTGTGCAAAGCTGGGGAATGGGTAGTAAAGGCTTTATCTATCTTTTTAAACAATAACAATTTTAGTGTAGACTCTCCCTTTAAGAAAGAACAGCCTGTTTTAGGGAAACTACACATATTAAATAATTAAAGGGACACTGAACCCAGATTTTTTCTTTCATGATTTAGATAGAGCATGCAATTTTAAGCAACTTTCTAATTTACTCCTATTATCAAAATTTCTTTATTCTCTTGGTATCTTTATTTGAAATGCAAGAATGTAAGTTTAGATGCCGGCCCATTTTTGGTGAATAACCTGGGTTGACCTTGCTGATTGGTCGATAAATTCATCCACCAATAAGAAAATGCTGTGCAGAGTCTGAACCAAAAAAGAAGCTTAGATGCCTTCTTTTTCAAATAAAGATAGCAAGAGAACGAAGAAAATGTGATAATAGGAGTAAATTAGAAAGTTGCTTAAAATTGCACGCTCTTTCTGAATTACGAAAGAAAAAAATTGGGTTCAGTGTCCCTTTAACCCCTTAATGACCGAGGACGTGCAGGGTACGTCCTCAAAAAAAAGGCAGTTAACGCCTGAGGACGTACCCTGCACGTCCTCGGTGTGGAAAGCAGCTGGAAGCGATCCTGCTCGCTTCCAGCTGCTTTCCGGTTATTGCAGTGATGCCTCGATATGGAGGCATCCTGCAATAACCTTACATGGCCATCCGATGCAGAGAGAGTTTTCTTCTAAACTGGGTACTGGCAGACAGCTGCCAGTACCCAAGATGGCGCAGATTAAGTTAGAGTGGGAGGGTTATAGAGCTGTTTGGGGGGGATCAGTGAGGTTGGGGGCTAAGGGGGGGATAGTACAAAGCAGCATAATAGCATATGTAAATATGCTTTAAAAAAAAACACACACAAAAAAAACAAATATAGCTTTTATTTTAGTACTGGCAGATTTTCTGCCAGTACTTAAGATTGCGGGGACAATTGTGGGGTGGGGGAGGGAAAAGAGCTGTTTGGGAGGAATCAGGGGGTCTGATGTTTCAGGTGGGAGGCTGAGCTCTACACTAAATGTGATATTAACCCTGCAAGCTCCCTACAAGCTACCTAATTAACCCCTTCACTGCTAGCCATAATACACGTGTGATGCGCAGCAGCATTTAGCGGCCTTCTAAATACCAAAAAGCAACGCCAAAGCCATATATGTCTGCTATTTCTGAACAAAGGGGATCCCAGAGAAGCATTTACAACCATTTGTGCCATAACTGCACAAGCTGTTTGTAAATGATTTCAGTGAGAAACCTAAAATTGTGAAAAATGTAACGTTTTTTTTTAATTTGATCGCATTTGGCGGTGAAATGGTGGCATGAAATATACCAAAATGGGCCTAGATCAATACTTGGGGTTGTCTACTACACTACACTAAAGCTAAAATTACCACAAAAAGCTCCCTACATGCTCCCTAATTAACCCCTTCACTGCTGGGCATAATACACGTGTGGTGCGCAGTGGCATTTAGTGGCATTCTAATTACCAAAAAGCAACACCAAAGCCATATAAGTCTGCTATTTCTGAACAAAGGGGATCCCAGAGAAGAATTTACAACCATTTGTGCCATAATTGCACAAGCTGTTTGTAAATAATTTCAGTGAGAAACCTAAAGTTTGTGAAAACAATTGTGAAAAAGTGAACAATTTTTTTTATTTGATCGCATTTGGCGGTGAAATGGTGGCATGAAATATACCAAAATGGGCCTAGATCAATACTTTGGGTTGTCTACTAAAAAAAAATATATACATGTCATTGGATATTCAGAGATTCCTGAAAGATATCAGTGTTCTAATGTAACTAGCGCTAATTTTGAAAAAAAAAAGGTTTGGAAATAGCAAAGTGCTACTTGTATTTATTGCCCTATAACTTGCAAAAAACATGTAAACATTGGGTATTTCTAAACTCAGGACAAAATTTAGAAACTATTTAGCATGGGTGTTTTTTGGTGGTTGTAGATGTGTAACAGATTTTGGGGGTCAAAGTTAGAAAAAGTGTATTTTTTTTCAATTTTTCCTCATATTTTATAATTTTTTTTAGAGTAAATTATAAGATATGATGAAAATAAAGATATCTTTAGAAAGTCCATTTAATGGCGAGAAAAACGGTATATAATATGTGTGGGTACAGTAAATGAGTAACAGGAAAATTACAGCTAAACACACAAACACCACAAAAATGTAAAAATAGCCTTGGTCCCAAACGGACAGAAAATGGAAAAGTCCTGTGGTCATTAAGGGGTTAAGGGTAGCATATCATAGTAGAGACCAAAGATCCCCAGTGCATGATAACTAGCTAAAGTAGTCAATGGAGGATATAAGGAATATAAAACTACAGCTCAAACTGTTGAAGTGCTTTAGTAGCTTAAAGGGATATGAAACCCACATTTTTTATTCAGATAGAGTATGCGATTATAAACAACTTTCTACTTTACTTCTATAATCACATTTTCTTTGTTCTCTTGGTATCTTTGGTTGAAAAGCATGGATGTTAGCTCAGGAGCCGGCCCATTTCTGGAGATCTATAGGGTAGCAGTTTTGCAAGAATGTTATCCATTTGCAAGAGCACTAGATGGCAGCACTACTAGAATGCAAGAGCACTAGATGGCAGCACTACTAGAATGCAAGAGCACTAGATGGCAGCACTACTAGAATGCAAGAGCACTAGATGGCAGCACTACTAGAATGCAAGAGCACTAGATGGCAGCACTACTAGAATACAAGAGCACTAGATGGCAGCACTACTAGAATGCAAGAGCACTAGATGGCAGCACTACTAGAATGCAAGAGCACTAGATGGCAGCACTATTTCCTACCATGTAATACTCCAGATGCTACCTAACATGAACCATAGCACCCATAGCTCAGCACCTAGATCCCCAACTGGTAGTGCCACGGCTTCAGCCCCCAGGTAATACAGCAAAGAAGTATAGGTCCACAGCACTGTATTTGCAAAGATGTATTGGAGCATACAGACAAGAAAAAAAATGTGACATTTCGGGCTCACACGCCCTTTATCATGCAAGATTTTGTACTTCATCTGTGTTAACTTTAACCCTTTGATGATTGGGTTACTTTGTCTACATCGGAACAACATTCCGAAGTAAACAAATTGAAATCCCGAGATCGTGCATGAGATTGCGAGATTTCAATGATGGGATCGAGTCAGGGGGGCGTCCCTATGACGCTTGGCACGGCCCCCAGACCCGGATCGCATCCAGAAAATGCTGTTGGTTTCAGGACAGCCAAACGGCTAGAACGTTCTTTTCCGTCCTAACGGCGCTAAAGCCCGGCGCAGTTAGGATAGAATAGAACGCCATAACAGCCTTAAAAGGTTAAAGATCTGTTCTACCAATCAGGACTAGCCAAACATTAACCATTTACTAAACAAATGTGTACTAAACTCTATACCACCACCTAGTGGACACATATATAATTAAACATCATATGTTAACTTTTTTACTTGAAATCTAAAACATCATTCATAATATATACAAGAAGTAGCATACTTAAATACCTGTTCATAAACAGAATGCACAATTAATAGAAACTTTTTTTAAGGACTAGTTTCAAATGGGAAAATAACAGACTAAAGAGTCAAGAACTGTTTTAATTCAGAGATCCACTTCTATTTAAAGGGACATAATACTCATATGCTAAATCACTTGAAACTGATGCAGTATAACTGTAAAAAGCTGACAGGAAAATATCACCTGAGCATCTCTACGTAAAAAAGGAAGATATTTTACCTCACAATCTCCTTAGCTCAGCAGAGTCAGTTCTGTGTAAAAAGTTATACTCAGCTGCTCCCAGCTGCAGGTAAAAAAATTTAAAAAAATGAAGAAATGAACAGCAGCCAATCAGCATCAGCAGTGCTGAGGTCATGAACTCTTACTGTGATCTCATGAGATTTGACATAACTCTCATGAGATTTCATAGTAAGCTTCCTTTACCTGATTGGTGAAATAATATGAGAGTGCACAATGCTAGTCCCTTCAGATGTCCCAGGACAAACACACTAAAATGCTGCTTAGAAATCCTTTACAATGGGAGGTGGCTACTGAGGAACTTTTGAGGTAAAATATCTTCCTTTTTTACATAAAGATGTTCAGGTGATATTTTCTAGATAGCTTTTTACAGCTATGCTGCATCACTTTCAAGTGTTTAAACATTTGGGTATTATGGCCCTTTAAACAAGATTAAGTGACCTTACTCACCTTATAAAGATACTGACAAGTCAAAATCTCTATTCAGGCCTTTTGGATACATAGAATCTAATCTATGTATCCAAAATGCTTCCTTTTGCTTAAGGTGCCTTTCTCTGTCACCCCCTGCTCTTAAAGGGCCAACATGGTCAATGACTTGCCAGCGTAGCATGCAACCGGGGCCTGCTTGTCACCCTTCCTGATAGGTCACTTAATCTTGTTTAAATAGAAGTGGATCTCTGAATTAAAACAGTTCTTGACTCTTTAGTTTGAAGGGCGTGCCTAGCATTATAGGGACGCCCCCCTGACCCTATCCCATCTTTGAAATTTCGCGATTGTGGGATTTCAATTTGTTAGCATCAGGAATGTTGTTCCGATGTAGACAAAGTAATCCAATCATCAAAGGGTTAAAGGTAACACAGGTGAACTTGGAAACCTTGCATGATTAAGGGCGTGTGAGCCCAAAAATGTTGCATTTTTTTTCTGTCTGTATTCTCCAATAAATCTTTGCAAATGCAGTGCTGTGGATCTATACTTCTTTGCAGATGTCTACCTAGGTATCTCTTCAACACAGATTATCATGGGAACTAAGTAAATTTGCTAATAGAAGTAAACTGGAAACTATTTTAAAACTGTATGTTTTGTCGGAATCACAATTTTTTGTTTTTTGTTTCATATCCCTTTAATGATACAAGCAAAAGGTGCTAGTAATTATTATAAAAGCACACACATTAAAATAAAGTACAACAAAAAACAATCACCTTTAACAGTTAAATAATGTAAGACATGCCGCCTTCAGTGCCTTATCCAGCTTTCTATGGCCTAGATTTAGAGTTTTGTCGGTAACGACCCGTGTAGCTAACGCCGGCTTTTTTCTGGCCGCACCATAAAAATAACTCTGGTATTGAGAGTCCACAAAAAGGCTGCGTTAGGCTCCAAAAAAGGAGCGTAGAGCATTTTTAACGCAGCTTCAACTCTCGATACCAGAGTTGCTTACGCAAGCGGCCAGCCTCAAAAACGTGCTCGTGCACGATTTCCCCCATAGGAAACAATGGGGCTGTTTGAGCTGAAAAAAAACCTAACACCTGCAAAAAAGCCGCGTTCAGCTCCTAACGCAGCCCCATTGTTTGCTATGGGGAAACACTTCCTACGTCTGCACCTAACACCCTAACATGTACCCCGAGTCTAAACACCCCTAGCCTTACACTTATTAACCCCTAATCTGCCGTCCCCGCTATCGCTGACCCCTGCATATTATTTTTAACCCCTAATCTGCCGCTCCGTAAACCGCCTCTACTTACATTATCCTTATGTACCCCTAATCTGCTGCCCCTAACACCGCCAACCCCTATATTATATTTATTAACCCCTAATCTGCCCCCCTCAACGTCGCCTCCACTTATTAACCCCTAATCTGCCGAGTGGACCTGAGCGCTACTATAATAAAGTTATTAACCCCTAATCCGCATCACTAACCCTATAATAAATAGTATTAACCCCTAATCTGCCCTCCCTAACATCGCCGACACCTAACTTCAAACATTAACCCCTAATCTGCCGACCGGAGCTCACCGCTACTATAATAAATGTATTAACCCCTAAAGCTAAGTCTAACCCTAACACTAACACCCCCCTAAATTAAATATAATTTTAATCTAACGAAATTAATTAACTCTTATTAAATAAATTATTCCTATTTAAAGCTAAATACTTACCTGTAAAATAAATCCTAATATAGCTACAATATAAATTATCATTACATTGTAGCTATTTTAGGATTAATATTTATTTTACAGGCAACTTTGTAATTATTTTAACCAGGTACAATAGCTATTAAATAGTTAAGAACTATTTAATAGTTACCTAGTTAAAATAATAACAAAATTACCTGTAAAATAAATCCTAACCTAAGTTACAATTAAACCTAACACTATACTATCATTAAATTAATTAAATAAAATACCTACAATTACCTACAATTAAACCTAACACTACACTATCAATAAATTAATTAAATACAATTCCTACAAATAACTACAATGAAATAAACTAACTAAAGTACAAAAAATAAAAAAGAACTAAGTTACAAAAAATAAAAAAATATTTACAAACATAAGAAAAATATTACAACAATTTTAAACTAATTACACCTACTCTAAGCCCCCTAATAAAATAACAAAGACCCCCAAAATAACAAAATGCCCTACCCTATTCTAAATTACTACATTTCAAAGCTCTTTTACCTTACCAGCCCTGAACAGGGCCCTTTGCGGGGCATGCCCCAAGAAATTCAGCTCTTTTGCCTGTAAAAAAAAACATACAATACCCCCCCCCCAACATTACAACCCACCACCCACATACCCCTAATCTAACCCAAACCCCCCTTAAATAAACCTAACACTAAGCCCCTGAAGATCTTCCTACCTTGTCTTCACCCTACCAGGTTCACCGATCCGTCCTGAAGAGCTCCTCCGATGTCCTGATCCAAGCCCAAGCTGGGGGCTGAAGAGGTCCATGATCCGGCTGAAGTCTTCATGCAAGCGGGAGCTGAAGAGGTCCATGATCCGGATGAAGTCTTCATCCAAGCAGGAGCTGAAGAGGTCCATGATCCGGATGAAGTCTTCTATCAACGGCATCTTCAATCTTCTTTCTTCCGGGTCCATCTTGCAGACCTCCAACGCGGAACATCCTCTTCTCCCGACGCCTACTAGCCGAATGACGGTTCCTTTAAGGGACGTCATCCAAGATGGCGTCCCTCGAATTCCGATTGGCTGATAGGATTCTATCAGCCAATCGGAATTAAGGTAGGAATTTTCTGATTGGCTGATGGAATCAGCCAATCAGAATCAAGTTCAATCCGATTGGCTGATCCAATCAGCCAATCAGATTGAGCTCACATTCTATTGGCTGATCCAATCAGCCAATCAGATTGAGATCGCATTCTATTGGCTGTTCCGATCAGCCAATAGAATGCGAGCTCAATCTGATTGGCTGATTGGATCAGCCAATCGGATTGATCTTGATTCTGATTGGCTGATTCCATCAGCCAATCAGAATATTCCTACCTTAATTCCGATTGGCTGATAGAATCCTATCAGCCAATCGGAATTCGAGGGATGCCATCTTGGATGACGTCCCTTAAAGGAACCATCATTCGGCTAGTAGGCGTCGGGAGAAGAGGATGTTCCGCGTCGGAGGTCTGCAAGATGGATCCGGAAGAAAGAAGATTGAAGATGCCGTTGATAGAAGACTTCATCCGGATCATGGACCTCTTCAGCTCCCGCTTGGATGAAGACTTCATCCGGATCATGGACCTCTTCAGCTCCCGCTTGGATGAAGACTTCAGCCGGATCATGGACCTCTTCAGCCCCCCGCTTGGGCTTGGATCAGGACATCGGAGGAGCTCTTCAGGACGGATCGGGGGAACCTGGTAGGGTGAAGACAAGGTAGGAAGATCTTCAGGGGCTTAGTGTTAGGTTTATTTAAGGGGGGTTTGGGTTAGATTAGGGGTATGTGGGTGGTGGGTTGTAATGTTGGGGGGGGGGGTATTGTATGTTTTTTTTACAGGCAAAAGAGCTGAATTTCTTGGGGCATGCCCCGCAAAGGGCCCTGTTCAGGGCTGGTAAGGTAAAAGAGCTTTGAAATGTAGTAATTTAGAATAGGGTAGGGCATTTTGTTATTTTGGGGGTCTTTGTTATTTTATTAGGGGGCTTAGAGTAGGTGTAATTAGTTTAAAATTGTTGTAATATTTTTCTTATGTTTGTAAATATTTTTTTATTTTTTGTAACTTAGTTCTTTTTTATTTTTTGTACTTTAGATAGTTTATTTCATTGTAGTTATTTGTAGGTATTGTATTTAATTTATTTATTGATAGTGTAGTGTTAGGTTTAATTGTAGATAATTGTAGGTATTTTATTTAATTAATTTATTGATAGTGTAGTGGTAGGTTTAATTGTAGATAATTATAGGTATTTTATTTAATTAATTTATTGATAGTGTAGTGGTAGGTTTAATTGTAACTTAGGTTAGGATTTATTTTACAGGTAAATTTGTAATTATTTTAACTATTTTAGCTATTAAATAGTTATTAACTATTAAATAGCTATTGTACCTGGTTAAAATAATTACAAAGTTGCCTGTAAAATAAATATTAATCCTAAAATAGCTACAATGTAATTATTCGTTATATTGTAGCTATATTAGGGTTTATTTTACAGGTAAGTATTTAGCTTTAAATAGGAATAATTTATTTAATAAGAGTTAATTAATTTCGTTAGATTAAAAATTATATTTAATTTAGGGGGGTGTTAGTGTTAGGGTTAGACTTAGCTTTAGGGGTTAATACAATACTTTATTAGAATAGCGGTGAGCTCCGGTCGGCAGATTAGGGGTTAATAATTGAAGTTAGGTGTTGGCGATGTTAGGGAGGGCAGATTAGGGGTTAATACTATTTATTATAGGGTTAGTGATGCGGATTAGGGGTTAATAACTTTATAATAGTAGCGGTGCGGTACGCTCGGCAGATTAGGGGTTAATAAGTGTAGGCAGGTGGAGGCGACATTGTGGGGGGCAGATTAGGGGTTAATAAATATAATATAGGGGTCGGCGGTGTTAGGGGCAGCAGATTAGGGGTACATAGCTATAATGTAGGTGGCGGCGCTTTGCGGTCGGCAGATTAGGGGTTAATTATTGTAGGTAGCTGGCGGCGACGTTGTGGGGGGCAGATTAGGGGTTAATAAATATAATACAGGGGTCGGCGGTGTTAGGGGCAGCAGATTAGGGGTACATAAGTATAACGTAGGTGGCGGTCGGCAGATTAGGGGTTAAAAAAATTTAATCGAGTGGCGGCGATGTGGGGGGGGCCTCGGTTTAGGGGTACATAGGTAGTTTATGGGTGTTAGTGTACTTTAGAGTACAGTAGTTAAGAGCTTTATGAACTATTATACTATACTTTTTTCCTGCGGCTGGAGTTTTGTCGTTAGATGTCTAACGCTCACTTCAGACACGACTCTAAATACCGGAGTTAGAAAGATCCCATTGAAAAGATAGGATACGCAATTGACGTAAGGGGATCTGCGGTATGGAAAAGTCGCGGCTGAAAAGTGAGCGTTAGACCCTATTTTGAGTGACTCCAAATACCGGAGTTAGCCTAAAACCAGCGTTAGGAGCCTCTAACGCTGGTTTTCACGGCTAACGCCAAACTCCAAATCTAGGCCTATTAGTTTCAAAATAAAAATAAACAGTTTAACCCCTTAATGACCGGACCATTTTTCAATTTTCTTACCCTTAATGACAATGGCTATTTTTACATTTCTGCAGTGTTTGTGTTTAGCTGTAATTTTCCTCTTACTCATTTACTGTACCCACACATATTATATACTGTTTTTCTCGCCATTAAATGGACTTTCTAAAGATACCATTATTTTCATCATATCTTATAATTTACTATAAAAAAAATTATAAAATATGAGGAAAAATTTGAAAAAAAACACACTTTTTTTAACTTTGACCCCAAAAATCTGTTACACATCTACGACCACCAAAAAACACCCATGCTAAATAGTTTCTAAATTTTGTCCTGAGTTTAGAAATACCCAATGTTTACATGATCTTTGCTTTTTTTGCAAGTTATAGGGCAATAAATACAAGTAGCACTTTGCTATTTCCAAACCACTTTTTTTCAAAATTAGCGCTAGTTACATTGGAACACTGATATCTGTCTGGAATCTCTGAATATCCCTTGACATGTATATATTTTTTTTTAAGAAGACAACCCAAAGTATTGATTTATGCCCATTTTGGTATATTTCATGCCACCATTTCACTGCCAAATGCGAGCAAATAAAAAAAAAATCGTTCACTTTTTCACAAATTTTGTCACAAACTTTAGGTTTCTCACTGAAATTATTTACAAACAGTTTGTGCAATTATGGCACAAATGGTTGTAAATGCTTCTCTGGGATCCTCTTTGTTCAGAAATAGCAGACATATATGGCTTTGGCATTGCTTTTTGATAATTAGAAGGCCACTAAATGCCGCTGTGCACCACACGTGTATTATGCCCAGCAGTGAAGGGGTTAATTAGGGAGCTTGTAGAGACCTTGAAGGGTTAATTTTAGCTTTAGTGTAGTGTAGTAGACAACCCAAAGTATTGACCTAGGCCCATTTTGGTACATTTCATGCCACCATTTCACCGCCAAATGCGAGCAAATAAAAAATAAAAGTAAAATTTTTCACAATTTTAGGTTTCTCACTGAAATTATTTACAAACAGCTTGTGCAATTATGTCACAAATGGTTGTAAATGCTTCTCTGGGATCTCCTTTGTTCAGAAATAGCAGACATATATGGCTTTGGTGTTGCTTTTTGGCAATTAGGAGGCCACTAAATGCTGCTGCGCACCACACTTGTATTATGCCCAGCAGTTAAGGGGTTAATTAGGTAGCCTGTAGAGAGCTTGCAGGGTTAATTTTAGCTTTAGTGTAGAGATCAGCCTCCCACCTGACACATCCCACCCCCTGATCCCTCCCAAACAGCTCTCTTCCCTCCCCCACCCCACAATTGTTCCCGCCATCTTAAGTACTGGCAGAAAGTCTGCCAGTACTAAAATAAAAGGTGTTTTTTTTTGTTTTTTTTGTTTTTTTTTAAATTATTCATCTGTGATGGACCCCTGCCTTAGCCCCCAACCTCCCTGATCCCCCCCAAACAGCTCTCTAACCCTCCCAACCTACCTATTTGCCACCATCTTGGGTACTGGCAGCTGTCTGCCAGTACCCAGTTTTCCCCAAAAAAGAAAGGTTGGGTTTTTTTTGTTTTTTTTTCTTAAACATTGGTTTTCTGTAGTGTAGCTTCCCCCCACCTAACCCCATCCCCCTACCCTAGCAGATCCTATTTAAAAAAAAAAAAAAAAAAAAGTTTTCTGCCCCCCTCTCTCTTTGATGATCATTGGTGGTAGTGGTTGCTGCGCGCGTGTGCGCGCACACGCACATGCACGCGCGCGCCCGCAGGCCCCCCCCTTTGCACGCTCCCAGCATCCGGCGTGCACAAAGCACTTGAAGGAACCGGATGCCGGGGAGCGATGGGCCGATCACCCGCCTCCCTTGTAAGCTCCCACCAACGGCACCATCGCTACTGGTGCAGAGAGGGCCACAGAGTGGCTCTCTCTGCATCGGATGCTTTTTAAAAGGTATTGCAGGATGCCTCAATATCGAGGCATCACTGCAATACCCTGAGAGCTGCTGGAAGCGATTGCGATCGCTTCCAGCACTCTCTTAGACAACTGACGTACCAGGTACGTCCATTGTCACTAACTGAAAGTTTTTGCAGGACGTACCTGGTACGTCAGTTGTCATTAAGGGGTTAAAGGGACACTAAACACAAATTGTAAACTACATGATTATAAACCTTCATATATAAAAATAATTTTTCAATGAAAATTGCAGCTGTGTTCTGTCAAATGAGTATATTGTTTTATGTTTATTCACTGATTTCCCTGTCCCCCAGAACAAAAGAACCCCTGCTAACCAATCACAAACTAATATTCAGATTTAGCACAAACTCTGTAACCTTCACTCTTATAATCACTTAAGGAGGTTTAGCACTGATTCAACTTTTGCTGCTATTGCAAAGAATGATTTGCCTATCATGATTGTGGATGCAAAACTGAAAATACACATTTTAAAAGCATGTGACACCATAGAAGCTTAAGGAGAGAGGGAAAAGTAAACAAAAGCTCACATTAATTGCCTTAAAGTATTAACCCAAGCCTCCCTGGGAGAAAGTGAATGTAGTATAATTTCAATATTTTGAACTTCTATAAATAGTGCTAAAAGAACAGAAAATTATTTTGTAACTGTTTCTGTAACCCTTTTAACTGCTGAGCCATTTCCACCCCTGCGCTGAGCCGTTTTGGAGTTTTTAGATGCTGCGCACACTTAAGCCCTACTTTAGGACATGTTTTAGTGAGAAATCCACACACATATATATAGGATTCATTTTTTTAGAAGACCCAGCAGATTTAAACTATACCATTTAAAAAAAAAAAAAAATTAAATTCTTTTTATTAAAGAAACACAGGTACAGGCAAGTACATGTACATGCGCATAAGGTAAGGTAGACAAGATATTACAATCCAAATTCTACGATAAGCTCTACATTCTAGGCATTAATTTAGTATTGAATATTTGAAAATGAAAAGATTCTTCATGGATATGTGTAAACCAATACATTAAAAGATACCCAATAGTCTCGTCAGATATCATCTTGCGCTGATCCTGTGCCTCCAATTTTTTATAATAATAACAAATAGAAAACAAAACTAAACAAAAACAAAACATCAAACTACTAGTGTTTTAGGTAGTGTATACAAGCTCATCTCAGGTCTAGCATTGTTTACCTGAATGTGTGATGTCACCCAAAAGAGCACCATAATATAGTCCAGCTACCAGTGGCTGATGCATGTGACTCATTCAGTACGAGTACGAATGGGTTGATTGACACCTCCCTGCTGGTGGCCCATTGGCCGCGAGTCTGCAGGGGGCGGCGTTGCACCAGCAGCTCTTGTGAGCTGCTGCTGCAATGCTGAATACGGAGAGTGTATTGCTCTCCACATTCAGTGAGGTCTTGCGGACCTGATCCGCACTGTCGGATCAGGTCCGCAAGACCTTTGTTAAATAGAGGCCATTGGCTCATGTATTGAAGTCTGTAGCATGAGTGCAATATCACATGGTTGGAAACATTAAGATGGACCAGCTACTAGTGTTGTTAACGATACATGCGACCCATCTCACATCCATCATTCCTCAGCAGCAGTGTAGTATCTCATAGGTGTGAACAATAGAGCAGGTCAGCTACTAGTGGTGTAGGTGGGATATTTGAATCATCTCCTATCTAGTATTCTTTAGCAAAGATGTAATATTACATGGGTGGGAGCAGTTGAATAGGCTAACTACTAAAGCTGTAGGTGATATACGTGGGCAATTGCCTATTATTCTTTAATATACACTTAGATAGAAACAGGTAACTCCTAGTATTAAAAATGCTATATACAGTATTCTCTAGCAGGAGTGTAGTATCACATAGGTGGAAATCTTAAAAATAGGCTAACTACTAGTGTTGTAGGTGGTATATGTGAGCTCTTTTCAAGTCTAGTGTTCTTTAGCAGGAATACAATATCACATAAAATAGAACATTAGCACACTCTGACTACCAGTGCCGTTAGTAATATATATGAGCTCATCTCAGGTTTGGTATCGTTTAGCAAGTGAAACCTTACACAAAAGAAATATTAATACAGTCAAACTGCCAGTGTTATAGATAATGTACGTGGGATCATCTCAGCTCCAGTATAATTAAACAGACAAGGGTGTCCCATCACATAAAAGGAAACAAATATAAAATAAATAAATGAAACCAGATGGGACACCAATAGAGCATTGGTATCTAAAAGAAATACATGTAAACTTAAGTTTGTATCTCAATGCCAACTGCAGTTGTACAAAGTTTAGAGATGAAGTAGATATAAAGAGGGAGACTAACTATATATGTACCCTAGCAGTGAATCATATTAAATAGGTAAAGGAGAATCTCCATAACAAATTAAGGTGAAACAGATAATAAGTGTGTACCAAGCAGCCAATCCTGCCCCTGACAATTGTGACCCTAAAGGAAAAAGGCAGTTATGAGTATCTGGATGTACATACTGCCTGCAAAGCTTATCGTTATTACCAGATATAGAAATACTCCTTAGTTAAAGGAAACTAGTATGGTGAGTTGAATGCAGATACTACAGTAAGCAAATTTGACTTATGAGATTAAGCATCACTAACATTCCACAGCGACATAAATAAATGTTTAGGAGGAAAGAAAAATAATTGTATGGAAGACATTACTCAACAGTACTACATATACCTGCACCAAAACGGAGCAATACCCAACAGGGTTAAAACTGTGAACTGGGACAAAATTATGTTCACACATTTCACATTCCCTGTTGTTGCAAGTAGTTAAGGCTAAGAGAATATGAAGGCGCAGAGCAATTAGAGCTCACATTGATCCAGAGGAGGTGAACCGTCATTTTGTAATTTAAAGGGGCACTAAACCCAAAATATTTCTTTCATAATTCAGATAGAGAATACAAATTTAAACAACATTACAATTTACTTCTATTATTTATTTTGCTTCATTTTTTAGATATCCTTAGTTGAAGAAAAAGCAATGCACATGGGTGAGCCAATCACACAAGGCTTCTATTTGCAGAAACCAATCAGCAGCTACTAAGCATTTCTAGATATGCTTTTCAGCAAAGAATATCAAGATAATAAAACAAATTAGATAATAGAAGTAAATTAGAAAGATGTTTAAAAATGCATTCTCTTTCTAAATCAAGAAAGAAAAAATGTGGGTTTCATGTCCCTTTAACTCTGAAATGTAGTACTGCAATACGCCACTAGGGGTCCTCAGATTCAAAGATCAGAGTGTTTTGCAAGAGACAGGAATGCAAAAAGCCAATCCTGAGCTTTTTGTTTTTACATTTACAACATTTGAGATAGCTGCCCATACAACCATGGGGGTAATATATAAGTGACTTATGCGAGTGAACATTACAAATAGCAGATTACCTAGAACACCCTTCCCAGTATGATATGTAAAAACTAAACAAGTTTAATAATCAAACAATAAAAGCCAACAGGTCTAAAACTGACAACAATCAGTCTCCAGTATAATTCCTTCCAAGATGAACAGGAGGAGACCACAAGGTCTACATGTGAGCTAGATCCAAAGTCACAATCTGATTAGCCAACTCTGCTAATTGAGGCAAGCTGGCAGTACAGCAGACGCACATGGAAAACAGGTAAATCTTCACTAGGTTTCTGCAGGCTATGAGCCTGGCGGGTTTGTGAAGGACGGCAACCGCAAAAGTTCCACACTTCAGCACCATACTGTGAAGGTATGTTAGTATGGATCTGTCTCATGCTGGAGGCTGAGGGTAGCTATACGTTGGCAAGGCAGCAGCTAATCTCCAAGTCTAGCTTGGCATTCGATAGAAAGGGAGGGTCCTGCAGCTTCATATTCACAATGCGTATCCAGCCTTTTGGGACATGAGTAGTCTCCTCCAAACCATGTTTAGGGACTTGCATCTGATATGATACATCCGTTTCACCCTCTATCATCGCTTCCAAAGCGATCTGACCCTCTGACTGCGGCAGATGAACTGTGGGGCATAGATCCGCTGCTGGTGTTATTTTGCCAGAATCTAACATGTCCGATACAAAGAAACCTTCACCCACTTGCAGGTTAGTTGGTGAGTTCTGATTAAACGTTATCAGACAAGCATAAGAAGTGTTAGAAGGGTCAATTACTTGAAGCGCTCTCGCTTCACTCAGAAGTACTCTCATAGACGCTCCATTTTGCTTGTTGTCGGAGTGAGCACGGTAAAAAAGCCTGGTGGATTAATTTAACTTTTATGCCTTCTCGGTAGCCAGGAGTTGAAATGTCCTGATCCTAATAAATTCCCAGACACAGTTATTGCCAAGGGAGGTCTGGATGGCTTGAGATTCGGCCACAGATCTTCCATACACAGATGATATTCACATAGCAATGTGAATCAGTGGCCATCTTGGTCAGCCGCCCACCGGAAGTACTCCCTATACCATTATTTTATCTATTTATCATGACATGCAAGAATTCTACATCAAAATGTGTGAAATAATGCATATTTTCATTAACATTTTAATAAACAAAGTTGTAAACAATTGTGTGTGTTTGTGTCTTTTCTAAACAATCTAGTTAAAAGAAAGGGTTCTATTCATATAAATAAGGGCCTTTGGGTACAGTTATATAACTTTGTTGTTCACATAGGTGCTCCCATGAGCCTCTACTCAAATTAATGCACATGTGATCACTATTACCAAAGTTATCGGCTGGCTGATATAACTTATATAGGAGCTTTATTTCAAAGAGGGGTTTCTGGGCTTTAAAACAAGGGGCCTTGAGGGCCCCTAGTCCATTTTGATGGCCTATTTTAAGTGCCTAGAGAGCCCTCATTAAATAAATAAATACATATAAATAAATATATATATATGTATATATTTATCAAGGTTGCAAACAATGGTGCATGTTATTTTTTAAATCTATGGTCAAAACAACTCTAATAACCCCTAAACCACCATATAGCCCACCGTAAAGTCCCCACTACACTATTAACCCCTAAACCGCCACCCCCCACATCATAAACTACCTCTTTACATTATTAACCCCTAAAACACACCCCACCAAAAAGTAAGCTTCTACACAATTAACCCCTAACCTGCCGCACATTGCAAAGTCTGCTACCCTATTAACCTCTAAACCGCCATCCCCCAACGCAAAGTAACACACTAACAACTCTCGCTCTCTCTCTCTCTCTCTCTCTCTCTTTCTCTCTTCTCTCTTTTCTCTCTCTTCTCTCTCTTCTCTCTCTTCTCTCTCTTCTCTCTCTTCTCTCTCTCTCCTTTGTTTTTGCGATCAGCTGTGCTGCCGGGTCCTCGCGCTGCTGTCGGGTGGGTGCGCGTGCGATCAGCTGCAAGAGTTTGTTTGAACTGCGCATGACGGCTTCAGACAAACTCTTGTCTTTTATAATATAGGATATATGTAAATGCAAGATGTAATACCTGCGCTCAACTGTCAGCCTATACCCATATACAAATATGAAAGAAAAAAAATATAACATAAATGTATGTGTTCTAGTGTTAGATCAATGTATTGTGCAGCGTGAACAAATGATTCAGTGTACCCTTAACACTGTAAGTAATATTAAAAGCAAGAGGATCAATTAAAAGTACTTCAGCGCAACCAAATACAATAATACAATGGCGTAATCAAGTCTCTGAGTATTTATATTCTATAGTCCTTAGTGTTATATACAATGCGATACGAAGTAATATAAAGTTGATAAGGTTGGTAAACGGATGTCTCCTTACCGGAAATTACCTCAATCTTATGAGGTAATGTATGCTCACAAAGGAACTGATGTTAATTTAGCCCTTGGTTTGGGGTTGTTATCATCTGTAGCACCTTCTTGGAGTAGGAGATTTCTTTCTCTGCAATCTTGCGTATGGCACTTGTCTGTTAGAAACTTCCAAAATCTTCTTTGGTGTGTTGCCTTGGTGTCTCCCAGGAGTATGGTATTTCTACTGTATATCCCAATTCTCATAAGAATGTAGTAAAAGAAAAGAAAAGGCACATAGCGTAATACTGTTTAGACAAAATATTTATTCTTAACAAGAAAACGATATGCACTCACATTTAAGACCCTCAATCCTTGATGAGGTAAGCATTCACACATAAACATACACCTGAATGGTGTTTAAACCTGGTAAATGTTGAAGAAAATTCTCCACTTCAAATGATATAGATAGCTTTTGGTATAAAACGGAATATCTTTGTCTTTGCAAAAGTTCCAATATTTTAAAAACAGCAATAAAAAACACAAATCTTATTTCATAGTGACTTGAATGTAACCATAAATAAAAATGAAACCGAAGTGTGTATGAACCTCACAAACGTATCAAGCCTATAGCTGGCCCCAGTGGTGACTATGCTGCTGTGCACTAACAAACAAGTCCTGGGCTGTATAGTAACAGAAACTGCGAGGCTGATTCACGATGCGGTAAAAGGAAAGAAATAAGTTGCTTGATTCAAAGGAAACTGCGTCCTAAGATGCCGGTCACACTTGTGGAAGGTAAAAGTGCACTACCACACTTCAATATATCCTTACGCGTTTCGAAGTTTAATGATACTTCTTCGTCAGAGGTAGAATGATGTGGAGTTGAACCATCGTTGGTTTTAAAGGTAAGAAGTAGGAGTGGTTTTACCTTACCACGTGTGACGTCAATGCGTTACGGCTATCAAGCGGCCTATAGTATGGATTGTGTCGTGTGTTGCTATAGTGACCGATCTATGTTTCCCAAAATCTGATTGTTTGTGTATAGTTCAATTCGATCCTCTTTGTAAAAGATTTAGATATGCATATCATAATAGATTAAATAAAAAGGCTTTTTTCATGTGCAATCTTACGCATTAAATGGGGGATTGTATTTGCGTGATGGTTAAAAAATGTGGACTACGATATAGACGTGAGGCTTCGTTAGACATCCAAATTCAGTCACTTGTGTTGGTCTAGACATTAATACATAAGTAAAATATGTATATACATACAACAACAGAAATATTAAAAATTGATTATATATATATGTCCGATTGTACCTTATGTTAATTTGATGTTTTCTCGTATCTGCTCAAGAGAATGGTACATGGAAGCACTATATATACATATATATACACAGTCAGCAAAAAACATTCTTTGAAAAGTTTTTAGAAAGTTTTTTTAAAATAAATTTATATGTATATGCTGCTAATGGACCTCTGCTCATATTACACCTTATTTTGTATTGTTGACATTTCTGTGTTTTCACTTGTCTGCTTGAGCTGATGGATTGTACCTTTAGTGCATTATCCATAGTGTTTTAATAAGTGATATATATATATATATATATATATATATATATATATATATATACACTAGATCCCTCCAATCAAATATTATTGTCTTGCTATAATTATGTTATTGTAGTATTGCCCTCAGTCTTAACATATATTAGCAGGGGGGGGTGGGGGGTGGGGGGCGGTTCTAGAATTCCTGATTCATTTCAGGGATTTTTCTTTATACTTGATATTAGTGACCTATCTATTTCTTACCTCTTTGAGTAATTACCCTAGTTATTATCTATTGAAAGGTCTTATCTCCTCTTTAGACTTATCCTGTCCTTTGAAGACTTATTCTTCAAGGGTTTTTAATAGGTGATAATGATACATTGTGTAATTATGAAAATGTGGGTGCGTATGATTCTCTGATGTAAATCTTATCCTAATTCCCTCTATACCACTCTTTCTATTTGTACTTTACGTAGGGGTTGAACAGTCTATACAGATCTATTAACAAATTTGTTGATTTATAGAAAAGCCACTAGGTCTATGTCCTCATTTAGACCCATAGGTGTCATAGTACCCATATAGTGGATCCAAAAAGATTCCCTCTGTCTGAGTCTCTTGAATTTGAATCTATCCCCCCCTCTCACTGGTACTAAGACATGTTCTAAAATTGTTCCCCTCAGGAGTTGGGGGTTTTGTTGGTGAACTTTTTTAAAATGTCTAGAAATACTATGATCTTCGTACCCGTTCTCTCTATTTTTTAGATGTTCAAGTAATCAAGTCTTGTATGTTCTTTTTGTGCGCCCTATGTATTGAAGTTTACATGGGCACTCTAACACATAAACTACAAATGTAGTCTTACAATTTATTAATTTATTAATGATACAAGTTTTGTCTGGAAAGGTATTAGACTGTATTATTTTAGTTGGCTTTTTGGGGTTGTAAGCATGTTCACAGCCCTTGCAGTTCAGTCTGTTGCATTTAAAAAAAAACTTTACTATTGTCCGTTAACCAGTTGTCTCCTGTTTTTTGTTTAATTTGACTCGGAGCTAACATCTGTTTGAAGTTTCTATTTTTTCTGAATATTATTTTTGGTGCATTACCAATACTATTTTTCAGAAACTTGTCTTGTTGAAGAATAGGCCAATATTTCCTCAGAATTTTTTTAATCTCAGATGCGGCCTCATTGAAGGTTGTTATCATATTGATGTTTTTGGTTTGTTGTTTTTTTCTATGATTTTTACCATTTGTTAGTAGACTATTTCTTTCTAGATGTCTTACCTTTTTTTGTGAATTCTCTATTAATTTTCTTGGATATTTCTTAAGGGTAAAACTTTCTAGCTCTTACCTGCTACGTGGAAAAACACACTTAACCCCAATAACCCAATAAAGACGCGGACACCAGTTATGGGAGAAAAAAACCCTTCCCCCGTCCGGGGAGAGGGGTTGCATTTATTGAACAAATAACTTAATTAAATAACCTAATAAACAAGTAACGTTGGCCGGCAAGAAAAAGGCACCCCTGTCCTACAACTCCAAAGCAAGGGGTGCGACCGCCCTAAGGGAATGGGGGATGCCCCCCAAACCCGACGGCCTAGGGGATTTTTTAGGAGGGATCGTGCAGGGAGCCACCGAGCGTCGGCCCTTGCGGCTGTCGTTGCATGTGCTCGCCTGTCCCCCTCCTCTTACTACCCCCCAGGCTGTCCCTACTGGATGTTTGTCGCACCCCTTCTGCCGCCACCCAAAGAGGACACGGAACTCTTGCCGCCACTACAAACATAGTGAAGCCAGAGACCGTCTAATGTTCCCCAAAAACAAATCATTCCCGACATCCGAAAGGTGTACTTCGTCCCTTCGGAAAAGTCCTGGGGTGTCAATCCGAATGTTATCGTGAGTGATGACCTTACCCCCTGCTGCCAACACAGCCTTGCTAATGTCCCTATTGAGCTTCCTCTTCACTCTAAAGCCTGCCTTGCGAGAGCTCATATGCCTCCAAACGTTCCTGGAGATAATCTGGGACCACACAATCCTGACCTCAGGAAACTGGGTCGCCAACCATCTAATGTCTGCAAGCATTACACTCGCCAAATCGCCCATGGGCATGGTCCCAATGTCATTTCCCCCCAAATGCAAAACAATCACATGAGGGCGCCCCCAACGCCTTCTGGCCTCCGCCACTTGTGTCGGCAACTCCGACCACATCATCCCTCTCTTGCCAAGCCACCGGATTCCCATCCTCCTTGCCGGCAACCCCAACTGCAAACCTCCTGCGCTTGCCGCTGCCCGCAAGGCAGCCCAATGGACATACGAATGTCCCACAATCCACACTCTCATGCACGGGCGCCCCTCACCTGCATAATAAAGAAATAAAACAAACCTGGCTTCCCCAAACCTAACCAACAATAACAAACAGAACTTATCTAACGCATTAAAGAACAACATCATGCTTCAGTGGTCTTATGTATTTCTTAAATTTGGCTGAAGCCCACCGACCTAAAACTTTGATTTCCCTCTCTGAAGACCCTGCCATGGCCGCGTTTATGGCAGCACCGATCCTAAACGAATGTGGGGCCACCACTGAGCGGTCCCATCCTAAGCTTAATACTACCTTTCTCAAAACCACCCTAAATTGAAAAACTGATAAGAAGGAACCATTGCCGTGGACTAGAAACGCACCTTCCACCTTTGGCCTAACATCCGTATACTTTTTACAGCACTGAACCGGGCAAATTAATGGCTCTACCTGCGATAGCAAATTGAGCCATTTCCCTTTCCCCAACTGATCCATCTTGGAACGTGCCACAAATACCAGGACAACATCCCCTTCAATTCTAACGTGATCCTTCAGCAGCGCTGACCCGCTAGCGACTTTGGATGGAGCTACTAATTCGCTGACACGCAGCGCAGCGAAGTATGCCAGAGCAAATGAGGCTGCAAAGAGGACGACCTCATACTCCGAGCTGCAGACAGTCGGGAGGACCCTCATCATACTAATCAGCCTATCCCTAGTGACGGGTTCCCTAATATCTTTTCGAACCACTGTAACCCTGTGTGCCCCTTTGATGGCCGCCCTAGCCAGAAAAGATTTAGATACATCTGGGACTCCGTACAACTTGGAAAAGAAAGAAACAGCCGCTGCCCTGCTGCCTATGGCGCCCGGCGCCATGCCTTTCTCATGTAAACACACCACCCACTGCAAAAAACTGTGCACGCCTGGCGTGTTCCAGGATAAACCCTGTATGGACAGAAATTCCTCCCATTCGGCCCAATACTTGCGGTATGAATGCCATGTTCTCGCCGCCAGCGACCCTTGCAGCAACCTTAATGCAGTTCCCCAGAACTCACCACCTGCCAGAGATAAGCAGGACAATCGTCACCCCGCGCCTCCGCAGCCGGCGCCAACTCCCTAAACCTATCCCACTGACCCCTAGACAGCGAATCCGCTATAACGTTGCGGACCCCGGGAACATGCCTTGCCGTGAACACAATGTTATGTCGCAGACAGAGCAAGACTAGCTGGCGCAGCACGTTAACTACAGGGGGGAAAGAAGCCGATAGCCTATTGATAGCGTGCACAATGCTCAGGTTATCGCACCAGAAAGTAACCGCCCGGTTCTGTAAGCGCCCGTGCCATAGCTCAACAGCAACTAAAATGGGAAAAAGCTCCAGCAGTGTCAAGTTTTTTAACCACCCAGTGCCTCCCCATGCGGCCGGCCACGAAGCCGCACACCATGAACCCTCAAAATAGGCACCCAAACCATGACCCCCAGCGGCGTCAGTGTATAGGTGCAGCTGCTGACTGCTGACCGGTTTGGGTAACCAGATCCTTACGCCATTGAAATTGCGCAGAAATGAGGACCAGACTGCCAGGTCTCCCAGGATATCTGCAGAAATCCTCACTGGGGCCCTAGGTAACCTGGTTGCCGCCTCCATTCTGCGATTAAAAATCTTGCCCATAGGGGGCGGAGCCGACCAGCAAGCCGAATGGTCGCACAACACTCGAGCTCCGGCTAATGCTCTCTATAATGGGCACTCTATAACGAATTACTGACTATCACTGGGTCACTAATCACAAATACAGACTAACTGAGGCTGAACGTGAACTTTTTATTAAGAGCCGGTGATTTCACGGAGCTCTGCAGAGGAAGATACAGTGTGGGGCCTACTGACAGTCCCTGAGGACGGAAGAGCACAGAAGAGAGTTCCGGCATGGTGTGGTGAGATCCGGAATGAATCAGGCTACAACTAGCTATGAGGAGATCGGAATGATCGCTACCCATAAACACATAGACCGGCAGCCATAAACAGTTATTAGGACGATATGGATTCACGGAGGTGGCGCGCCCTGGGCCTGTTAGCCGAAGTGACGCAGGTGGATATTCCGAACCGGGCGTTCAGCATTCCTGAAGAGGTGAGCTAAAACCTTACAGTACAGCCCTATCACCCAGACAAACTCGGCCACCACACCACATACAAGCTCACGGGTACCAGCTGCCCTATAACCCGGTCTCCTATAACCACAACTTATATGACCCGGGACTCGCTACCATTAGCCTTCATTAACAAGTGGGAGATCAGTAGGCCTCATAAGCCTGTTCTTTTTTTCTATCTGTGATGCAGAGTTATGTTAATTAATACTCAAAACTGCTTGGATATACTGCACTACCGCAATGCTTGATATAAACCTCCCATATATATAAAGTACAAAGGGAGAGCTTGGACATTAATAACTAAGAGAAACCACACACTAACGCAGAAGGACACTAGGCCTCCCAGGCTTGTTAATAGTTCGAGGCGGGCAGACATACGGAGTGTCTGCAAAACTTTTTAGTTAATGCTGCATGGGCACAGTTCCTGATTTAAACCTTCTGAAAGAAAACGGAAGAGAACTCCTAGACATTTATAAACAAGAGAGGTGAAAATATATAAGACACTCTAACATAATGACCTCCAAAAGTAAAAACAAGACTGACAAGACACTGAAGGGGAATATAACTGCAGGAGGCAAACTGAACTCTTATTTCAAAAGCCAAGACACATGTGCCATAGGTGACATGAGACTACAGGCTCCTGATTCACCAGAATCCATTTCCCAGACTGCCACCACAGTAATAGATGACACAACCCATATCACACGTGCTGATCTCCAAACCCTGTCTACCAAAGCAGATCTAGCAGCTATTGTTCTGCAAGTCAGTAAAGCCATAAAAGACGGCCTGGCAGAAGTGAAGAAAGACATCAATGAACTGGGTGATAGGGTCCTGGAACTAGAGGAGCAAGTAGAAGAAGTTAATAAAGCTGCAGATAACACCACCCAAGCCTTCCAGTATCAGCATGAGGCTATAGAAAGTTTACAGATCCAAATGGAAGACCTTGACAATAGGGGACGGAGACAGAACCTCAGGATAAGAGGTATCCCTGAAAAGATACTCCCACAACAGCTTTCCTCCTACCTCCAGAACCTCTTCAAATTTCTGCTCGACCCGGAGAAAGAACCCATCCCTCTAGACAGAGCCCACAGGGCCCTGAGACCAAAACCTTCTGACAACTTGCCCCCCAGAGACGTCATCCTATGCTGCCACAGATTCACAGACAAGGAAAAACTCCTGCAAGCGGCCAGGAAAAAGGCACCAATCTACTTTGGAGAAGATGCCCTACAAGTCTACTCTGACCTTAGCCCAATCACTCTGGCTAAACGCAAGGAAGCTAGTTACTTAACCTTACACCTGCAGGATCTAGGCATTGCTTACAGATGGGGCTTCCCTTTTGCTGTCAAGGTGCTGAAGGATGAGAAAACTTACATATACCGTCACCCAGAGGATCTAGAGTTATTTTGCAAACAGCTTGACATCTCGCTCCCATCTCTGCCTAAGATTTCAGAAGCTGCAAAAAGCGACCCCCAGAGGAGATCATCTTCACCCAAACCACAAAGAAGGAGCTGGTCTACTAGACCAACCAAGAGAAGGAACACCACAATGACTGACCCTCTTATCCACTCTAAAGATCCGCCATGAGAAGATGTCTGATAATAGAGGTTTTTCTTTTGACTCATCTCATCCTTTCTCCCCGTTCCCTCTTTCTCACTTCCTTTATTCATAGATAATTTCATAGTATGGATACGGGACTTATCATTTTGTCCTTACAGCCTTTTTTTTATACGGACCCAGTTGATTGAGACAGACTTCATTTAGTAACATGTTTACACTAGCTCATTTATGCCCATTAGTGAGTTGAAGGCTAAGTCACCAGCCTTAGTTTCCCCCCCGCTCACCCATTATCTGTTTGTTCTTTTAAATGAATAGTGATGGAAATGTTTCTATTATGTTTTACTTGTTCTATTTACATGTCTATTTTTATTTGTTTGTTATACTGACCGATTGTATTGCTATGCTTACTCCTCCTAGATTTCCGCTTCCAGGTTTTTGTAGCTTTGTTGGCCCTGATTGTCCACACTTCCCTACAGCCATGCTGCTGTGTTCTGAATACAGAGGGTCCCTATATACTCCACGCATCTCCCTTTTTCAGGTAAGACAGACTCAACAGATGCCCACTACCAGTAAAACTCATGACGGTTCCTAATATACAGATTATATCCCAAAACACTAAGGGCCTTAATTCACCTAATAAACGCTCTGTTGCCCTAAAACACTTCGCTAAAACCCCCCATTCCATCATATTTCTACAGGAAACTCACTTCGTAGCGGGTTCAGAACCTTCCCTGACTTCAAGAGATTTCCCTGTCAGTTACCATAACGCATACCTCACTAAGAAACAGGGGGTTAGCATACTTCTCCATAAACACTTGCAATTTCAGTTGCATAATAAGGTTGTAGACACTGAAGGCAGGATTATTATTCTAGTTGGGCTTTTGTTTAATAATCCAATTACTCTTGTTAATATTTATGCCCCTTTTAGCCGTAGAAAACGTTTTTTCCAAAAAATGCTATCCATGGTTTTGGAACATAGGAGGGGCCCAATAGTTATGGGTGGAGATTTTAACACCACACTTGACCCAACCATGGACTCTTCCACAAAATATGGACAGTCTAGAACCAGGGCACCGAACACACTTCTTACCTGTATGGAAGAATTGGGCCTTTTAGATGCATGGAGAATACAACACCCGACACAACACAATTACACCTTTTACTCCCACCCTTGGGCAACCTACACCCGTATAGATTACCTGTTCATTGACCAGAATCACCTATCCCTGTTGAAAGACTCTGACATCCAACCTACGGCCTGGTCCGACCATTCCGCCATAAGCATGGTTCTAGAGTGGCCTGACACACCAAACACAACTTTTACCTGGAGAATAGATGACTCACTCCTTCACTACCCCCCAACCCAAGAAAAATTACAAACGGCAATCTCTGAATACTTCCAATTTAATGATAACGGTGACTCACACCCTAGCTATGTATGGGAAGCACATAAGGCCTTTATCCGAGGGGAATGTATAAAACAAAAAGCTAGATTGAAAAAACAGTATCAGTCCTCCATAGCTTCGCTAACTGCACAATTACACGGTCTAGAAACGCAACACAAACATGATCCTTCTAACAGAACACTTCTATCACAGGTTACGAAGACTAGACTAGAAATTAATAACATACTGTCCAAAGAAGCACAGAGAAAGGCATTAGCTCTGAAGAAAATGTATTTCTTCGAAAGCAACAGAGCAGGGCCCAGACTAGCTAGATTATTGAACCAACAACACACAAAGTCCCACATTAACAAACTAGTGACGCCATTAGGCCAACAACTGATAGATAGTGGGGAAATAGCGAATCAGTTTAGAAGTTATTACTCAGAGTTATACAATTTACAGACACCCAGTTCCCCGAACAGGCTGACCACTCTCCAAGCCTACATCACAGAGGCTAATCTCCCTAAAATACAAACACAGCTACGAGATGACTTTGAAACACCTATTTCCCTCCAAGAAATTCTCTCGGTGATTGCGAAATTACCTTCCAAAAAAAGCCCAGGCCCCGATGGGTTTACCGGTACTTATTATAAAATGTACAGATCCTCCCTCGCTCCACACCTTTTAAAGTTATTTCACACCATAGATGACGGCCACGCGCTCCCTACAGAGATGCAGCAAGCCCACATCTCAGTTATCTTAAAATCTGGCAAAACTCCCACAGACCCTAGAAGCTACAGGCCCATCTCCCTGCTAAATGTAGATCTCAAGATCTTGGGAAAGATCCTAGCGAAGAGACTGAACAAATTACTTGAAAATGTTATACACACCGATCAGGTCGGATTTATCCCCCACAGAGAGGCCAGGGACAATACAATAAGAGCCCTGACCCTTATGTCCTATACCAAATGTCATAATATCCCGACAGTCTTCTTGGCAACAGATGCCGAGAAGGCCTTTGACAGGCTCGATTGGCAGTTCCTTAGAGAAACCCTACTAGATATTGGACTAGGACCCCAGATGCTCAGTAGAATCTTTAGTTTGTATGCACACCCCACTGCGAGGGTACGGGCAAATGGTGTCCTCTCTCCCCCGTTCCAAATCAGGAATGGGACGAGACAGGGCTGCCCGTTGTCCCCCCTCTTGTTCGTACTTACCATGGAAGTACTAGCAGTGCATGTTCGCAATAATCACTCTATAAAGGGTGTGGAAATCGGCCCCCATAATTTCAAGATCGCCTTATATGCGGATGACGTTCTTTTCACTATCACAGACCCAACACAGTCCCTATCAGCAACTATGCATGAATTACACAGATTTGGAACCCATTCTAATTTTGTAGTTAACACAACCAAATCAGAGTTATTGAACATTTCCCTTCGGCGAGAAGAATTTATGAAACTTGCAGAAATCTGCCCATTAACGCTTAGAACAGACTCTATAAAATACCTAGGTATTCATTTATCTCCCAACCCCACCACCCTTTTTAAAAAAAAACTTTGAAGATCTTTTATCACGAACACAAAAAGACTTAAATTCCTGGGCGACGAAACCCCTGTCTTGGTGGGGGAAAATACAGTGCATAAAAATGACAACCTTACCAAGAATCCTATATATACTTCAAGCTCTCCCTGTAGCGTTGCCTGGTTGGTTCCCACTGAGGCTCCAAAGTCATATAAACAGGTTTATCTGGGGCTCTAGCAAACCCCGAGTTAACAAAGCTACGATGTACAGAACTACTCTGGCAGGTGGGCTGGGTCTACCGAATCTTCAGGTGTATTTAGAAGCCATTGTACTTCAGAGAGTGTATGATTGGCACGCGTCCTCAGAACACAAGGCATGGATAGCAATAGACTCTCAGATCTTAAAGGTTCCCTCAGTGGGAGCTTTATGCTGGGTTCCTAGGTCCTTGAGACCTCCAAGTTGCACATCACTTCCTATACACAAACACTTTTTTGAGACATGGGACACAATTAAACATAAAAGACGAGACATCACAGGGCCTAGATCCCCCCTCTTTCCCGTCCCCCTCAATGCTGAACTTACAGGAGGACTAGATAAAAACTTCCAAAGGAGAGCTGAATGGGAATACACCACCCCTTTAGCGGAGTTTATAAGAGAGGGTAAACTTAAAGACAGAGAAGAATTAAAAGAGGTGGCGCATGGCGCATACCATCCATGGCTAAAATATAGGCAGCTCACACATTTCCTCCTTACTACACCATATAAGACAGACTTTTTGAGGCCCTTGACTACATTCGAGAAGCTTTGCTCAACCAATACTCCAATGCCCCACACGCTTTCTAAAATGCGCGGTATATTACAGATGTATATGAGAGAGAAACTCCCTTCATACACTACTAACTGGCACAGGGAACTGGGCGACACCTTTAACACAGAGGACTGGGGATCAATATTTCTTCATACTAAAAAATCCTCAACCTCACCAAAGATCCTAGAATTAAACTTCAGAGTGTTAACACGCTGGTACCTAACCCCGACAAGACTACGCTCTATATATCCAAACTCTAGTGACTTATGCTGGAGGGGCTGTGGGAATAGAGGAAGTTACCTTCACATGTGGTGGGAATGCGACTTTGTTAAACAACTCTGGCTCTACATTGAGGAACATTTTAGAAACAGCTTAATCACAGACCTCCGCCTCACACCTCAGATAGCACTACTAAACAAACCCCCTCAAGCTCCCTGCAAGATTAGGAGACAATTATTGCAGATAGGACTAAATAGCGCCAAAGCCCTAATAGCATTGAGATGGAAATCACCTACTCTTCTGACTGGACAAATGTGGTTGGCCAAAACTGAAGAGTTGCTGAGCCTTGAGGAATTTGGCTATCTTAAAAGACTCAGGTTAGAATTCTTCCATAATATGAGATTCCTATGGGATGAATCACTGACAAGGACTAGACCCCACCCCAATTTGACGGTGCCTCGACAAGACCTTGACACAGGTGTGATGCGTGGAGATAGGGACCCTTCTCCCCCCTTACTGGATGGAGCTAACACATAGGCTTCTCCATAAACCTGATGGGGGCCTCAACTAATAATATAATTGTAGAGAGCCTAAACCCTTCTTCTATCACCCAATTATGGAACCAAGATAAAGGGGACAAGACTTGGTCACCAGCTCAATCTCACTTAGCATATGCAATTCTCTCTAATAGCTACGAAGATATCAATGGTCAGTAACGTTTTGTTTTTGTTTAGTTTCCGTTCATTGTTTTCTTTCTTTTCTTTACTTTTGTTTGTAATGTGTCATATTTAGCCTTAAAAACACCATCTGGGACTACCTTGCTACTGAAAGTACACCTATTATACTGTATCGCTTTTACGGTAAGTGCACCGTTGTTTGTAACCTTTTCTTATTTCGTACTTACAATCAATAAAGATGGTAATTTAAAAAAAAAATAAAAAAAATAAATAAAAAATCTTGCCCATAGGAATCACCCTGGACGCGAAATTCAAGAGGCCGAGCAGAGACTGAAAGTCACGCAGTGTGGACTTCCCAGTCTCCCTGATAGCTAGAATAGCTGCTAATGCAGAGTCAATCTTTGCCCTAGGCAACCTGCATTCTCCTTTCATGGTATCAATTTCGATACCCAGGAAGACAATACGCGTGCATGGCCCTTCTGTCTTTTCCGCCGCTAGAGGAACACCTAAGCGCGAAGAAAGATGAATCATACTATCAAGCAGCCTAGCGCAATCCCCAGATCCCGACCTACCCATCAACAAGAAATCATCTAAATAATGAGCCACATGCTCCAGTCCGGACTCGCGAACCACTGCCCAATGCAAAAAGGAACTAAATAATTCAAAGTACGCGCACGAAATGGCGCAACCCATTGGCAAGCAGCGGTCCACGTAGTACCGATCCTGAAACCTGCACCCCATCAAATAGAAACTCCCCGGATGGATAGGAAGGAGGCGAAAAGCAGATACTATGTCAACCTTTGCCATCTCCATCCCGCGCCCCAACCCTTGAATGACCGCCAGCACGGATTCAAAGGATTGGTAAGAAACCGACGTGTCTCCCTCGTCGAGTGCGTCGTTCACGGACGCGCCTTCAGGGTGAGACAAATGCTGTATCAGCCTGAACTTCCCGGGCTCTTTCTTTGGCACTATGCCGAGAGGAGAGACAACTAAATTCTCCAAGGGGGCACCTACATAAGGGCCAGCCATGCGCCCTAACTCCACTTCCTTGGCAATCTTATCTGCCACGGCCTGGGGATGTTGATTAACTGACTTAAGATTGCGAACTATGGGGGAGGAAAAAACAGGGCGCTTAACTGGGATGCAAAAACCGGATCTAAGGAAGCCAGCCGCTACCTGATCAGGGTACTCCCTAAGCAAGCTACAAATTTCCCCTAGCCTCAGGGGTGTATGCGCCCTTTCCCGCAGCTTGCGGTCTAAATGGGGGCCTCCCCCCGCTTGACTCACGACGCCTGGGGCACTCAGAGCCCGCGTGGGCGCCGCCGCAGTAGATGCAGATGTGACGAAAGAGACACTGCGTTCCCTTATCACACTGCTTCTCTTGGAACTTCCAACACTCTCTCCCCCCCCGCCGTCTAAACTGCCTATTCGGCATTTTAGGCAACGCCGGCCTCGTGGGAGCGATGACTGCGCTGTCTGACAGCTCCAGACCCGAGAACAAATCCATCTCCTTCATACCAAAATGAAGAATCGGATTGGATTCCAACCTGCGCCTGAACTCGGCGTCGTATTGACGCCACGCCGTCCCTTTACCTCTGGTATGGATGTCATCAATGACTTCCATATACCTGAGGATATTAAGGTTATGTTGAGGGTTAGCTTCCAAATAACAGGAAGCTAATACGCGGAAGCACCGCATCCACTCCTCGTATGTCTCAGGTCTCTTGGCTTTCTTGTCGCCAGACCCCTCCTCAACCCTCTCTTTCAAATCTTGCGCCAGCCTAGACAGCTCAAAAATCTTAACGTACCTCCCCTCTTTAATACGTCTGGCTATGCGCGGTTTGAGATGCGAATGCAGCGAATGCACGATGCAAGGATAAGTATCCGATGTGCTAGCCACTAGCGACTTGGAAGAGCTAGCCTGACTGCCAGACAGGGAACCCGGGACTGAAAGTCCCTGGGATCCACTTGACGCTCCTAAACTGACCGAGCCTACCACACTGGCCCCTTTCGCATCTGCTATCTTCCTAATATACCTAAACAGCTTGCGCTGACCTTTGTCCTTGAAACCTGACGAACTATCAGAGTCCCCTGTAGAGAAACCATCCTCCCCCCTACAGTGTGGTGCAATCAAGGACTCACCAGCTCCAGTGGCCACATCGGCTCCGGATGACGCAGGAACAGACACCAAAGGCGTAGGTCGAGGGGTCTGCCTCGCTGCGGGGATCACAATTGCAGCTGAAGTCCCAGTCTGACTTGATGTTGCTGCCGCAGTCTCAGTTGCGGCCGATATAGATGCTGCCGATGCCATCGCAGCCTGCAAAACAATAGGGCAAGTGGGGGTATCACTGGAATCGACAATAAGGTTTTGCGCCCCCTGCCCCTGACTCTGCAATACACCCACCCCCTGAAAGCTGCCTGGGCCCCTGGCTAAAAGTCTCTTTTTTTAAGCTAGCCAAAATATTCATGTATCCCCCTGATTTGGTAATGCTTCTTCCAGTGGGGGTTAATTCTACTGCTTGATGTCCCTTCCTAACTGCCCCCTTTCTATTTCGTGTTGACTTCCTAACACCTACATCCTTTTTCAGTGGGCCTTTCCCTTTCTTGCAAGCACCCTGGCCCTTCCTGTAATTCACCTCCTCCCCCTTGCCCTTATTGCCAGGACCGGATACCCCACTTACCTGGGTGGGTATCCGATTACTGCCTGGCTTGTTGAGCCCTTGTGGCTGCGCAACCTCCGGTCTCTGCGCACGGGCTCTCTCTGAGCAAGATGGCGCCGAGACACAGAGGGTGCGTGATGTCACCGGGGGCGGAGTCGGTGACGTCACTCGCGCGCGCACATGGGGAGAAGACCGCATGGCTCCTAGGCCATGCGGCACAGAAGGCCCAAATGCAGAAGGCCTCGGATCCGCCTCTCCACCACCGACTATCCTCTGACCGGCGGTCAGAGGAGGAGAGCCGGATCCATCGGACAGACCGGTGTCACTTAGGAGCAAGGGGGACATCGGGTCCCCCTCTATCCCCTGCAGATCCGGAACCGGGAGAGCAGCAGGACCGGGCCCCATCTGCAAACTGGATGCAGGGGCTGCAAACGGCAAGCTGCTGGGAGGGGTGGTAGTGAGAGGGGGGTTGATCAAGGGCAGATAGGTAGACCTGGCAGGCGCAGGGAAAAAGGAAGGGGTAGAAGAGAAGATGGGGACAGAGAGAGAGGAAGAGAAAGAAACCACAGGGACTGTAGAAGGGGAGGAAAATATCACAGAAGAGGGAACAGAGGAAGAAGGAAGGGATATAGAATAGGCAGGGAGAAAAGAAGGGGGAGGGGGGGAGCTGGAAGAGCAGAAGACAATAAAGCATAAGTAGCATGAGGGAAAGGCATAGCAGAGGGGACAGAGGGAGAGGGAGGAATGATATCACCCATAGTATAAGCTAAAGTTCTCCTTCTCTTTTCAGGTGACTCCTGCTCTTCGCAAAGACGCCTTGGAGGCCTGGAGGTACGACGAGGCTTCACCATGCTTCCACCTGCAAGACAGAAAACAGGTTAGTGACCCTACTTCCTGCCTACAGCCCTTAATATAGGTTCTGCAACATCTCCCCCTAGCTGTCAAACCAGCAGCACACACATGAATTAATGCATGTAGCAACTAAGTCAAAAGTTAACCCTTAAGTTGCTGCGTGCTTAATCAGCCCTCCACTTTCCTTTGGATAAATTTATTTTTTAGAATTTCTGATTCCTTATTGTAATCGCTAAGTTTGGTACAATTTCTTCTTAAACGTTGAAATTGTCCAAACGGGATATTATTAATCCATGGCTGATAGTGACCACTATCTGCCCGTAGATATCAATTACAATCTGTTTCTTTAGTATAAAGTTTAGTCAGAATTTTTTCATTTTCATGAAATAATATCAAATCCAAAAACTATACAAATTTCTGAAATTTTTGAAGTAAAATGTAAGTTCATCGTATTGATGTATAAATGTTTGATGAACTCATGACAAGTCATAATATTGAGGTAATTTCCAGTAAGGAGACATCCATTTACCAACCTTATCAACTTTATATTACTTCGTATTGCATTGTATATCACACTAAGGACTATAGAATATAAATACTCAGAGACTTGATTATGCCATTGTATTATTGTATTTGGTTGCGCTGAAGTACTTTTGATTGATCCTCTTGCTTTTAATATCTATCTGTGTATATATATATATATATACACACACACAAAAACATAAATACATGTATACATAAACACACACATATATATATATATATATATATATATGCACGCACAAATAAACACATAAATAGATGTATACATAAATAAACACATATATATAAGTGCATTGGAGTCCTTTGTAAGTCAAGTAGATGGGAACATGTAAAGAATATTTATGCAATATTTATATTTAATAAAGTGTTTTCACATATCAGAAAATGTATTTATAAATAGATATTTATATATATCTGTTTATATATATATATATATATATATATATATACAGTGGGGCAAAAAAGTATTTAGTCAGCCACCAATTGTGCAAGTTCTCCCACTTAAGAAGATGAGAGAGGCCTGTAATTTTCATCATAGATATACCTCAACTATGAGAGACAAAATGTGGAAACAAATCCAGACAATCACATTGTCTGATTTGGAAAGAATTTATTTGCATATTATGGTGGAAAATAAGTATTTGGTCACCTACAAACAAGCAGGATTTCTGGCTCTCACAGACCTGTATCTTCTTCTTTAAGAGGCTCCTCTGTCCTTTACTCATTACCTGTATTAATGGCACCTGTTTGAACTTGTTATCAGTATAAAATACACCTGTCCACAACCTCAAACAGTCACACTCCAAACTCCACTATGGTGAAGACCAAAGAGCTGTCGAAGGACACCAGAAACAAAATTGTAGACCTGCACCAGGCTGGGAAGACTGAATCTGCAATAGGCAAGCAGCTTGGTGTGAAGAAATCAACTGTGGGAGCAATAATTAGAAAATGGAAGACATACAAGAACACTGATAATCTCCCTCGATCTGGGGCTCCACGCAAGATCTCACCCTGTGGGGTCAAAATGATCACAAGAATGGTGAGCAAACATCCCAGAACCACACGGGGGGACCTAGTGAATGAACTGCAGAGAGCTGGGACCAACGTAACAAAGGCTACCATCAGTAACACACTACGTCACCAGGGACTCAGATCCTGCAGTGCCAGACGTGTCCCCCTGCTTAAGCCAGCACATGTCCGGGCCCGTCTGAAGTATGCTAGAGAGCATTTGGATGATCCAGAAGCGGTTTGGGAGAATGTCATATGGTCAGATGAAACCAAAGTAGAACTGTTTGGTAGAAACACAACTCGTCGTGTTTGGAGGAGAGAGAATGCTGAGTTGCAACCAAAGAACACCATACCTACTGTGAAGAATGGGTGTGGCAACATCATGCTTTGGGGCTGTTTCTCTGCAAAGGGAACAGGATGACTGATCCGTGTACATGAAAGAATGAATTAGGCCATGTATCGTGAGATTTTGAGTGCAAACCTCCTTCCATCAGCAAGGGCATTGAAGATGAAACGTGGCTGGGTCTTTCAGCATGACAATGATCCCAAACACACCGCCCGGGCAATGAAGGAGTGGCTTCGTAAGAAGCATTTCAAGGTCCTGGAGTGGCCTAGCCAGTCTCCAGATCTCAACCCCATAGAAAACCTTTGGAGGGAGTTGAAAGTCCGTGTTGCCCAGCGACAGCCCCAAAACATCACTGCTCTAGAGGAGATCTGTATGCAGGAATGGGCCAACATACCAGCAACAGGGTGTGACAACCTTGTGAAGACTTACAGAAAATGTTTGACCTCTGTCATTGCCAACAAAGGATATATAACAAAGTATTGAGATGAACTTTTGATATTGACCAAATACTTATTTTCCATCATAATTTGCAAATAAATTCTTTCCAAATCAGACAATGTGATTGTCTGGATTTGTTTCCACATTTTGTCTCTCATAGTTGAGATATACCTATGATAAAAATTACAGGCCTCTCTCATCTTCTTAAGTGGGAGAACGTGCACAATTGGTGGCTGACTAAATACTTTTTTGCCCCACTGTATATATATATATATATATATATATATATATATATATATATATATATCGTACAGATTATAGAATACCTAGGGACAGAGGGTCCACAGGTAAGCCCCAAAAGCGCTACCAGCAAGGGATACCCGACTACTATAATATTTTATATTTTAGTATAGATACATCTAAAAACTATAGCAGCCAGTCCCCACAAATGTAGATAAGTCCCTAAAACTTATCAAATAAGAACAAATATAGGAAGATCAGGGATGGCGCTCTATCTGAAAAATGTATATATACCAATAAATATGGTTACTATTGCAGAAGATCACAAAGTTCACAGGACAACAATTTTCCGTTTTTTTGATGTTATTGTTTTTAAGTTTTTGTTTTTCCTGAAAATACAATTTATTTCAGGAAAAACAAAAACTTAAAAACAATAATAGCCCCTAGCCAACTAAAAGAACAGGATGGAAATAAAACCTGGTTGACAACAGGGACAATAGGCTTTTATAAATGTAACAGGCTAAATTGTATATCATGTGAACATATGTTCAATGGAAACAAATTGATTAAATCAGTGTGTTCTACTTCCACTGGTAAAAATTGTGAAATAAAGAATCTTGTAAATTGTAAAACTACATTTGTAGTATATCTCCTACAATGTAGCTGCAACCTGCAATACATTGGGAGAACTACGAGACCCTACAAGAAACGTCTATATAAACATGTCACCAACTTAAAAGCTGGACTTAATTCACATAATCTATTTGACCACTATAAATTGGTTCACAATTGTGATCCTAATTGCCTTAGAGGTACCATTTTAGAACAGGTTCATATTGGCAAAAGAGGAGGAAATAGAGAGATCCTACTTCGACAAAGGGAAACATATTGGATCCATGCCTTTAATACAAGAGTCCCATGGGGTTTAAATAAAGATATTGATGTAGCAGCTGTCCTATAAAGACATCAGACATCAAAGACATCAGTGGAGTGTAGCTACCTCTAGTATATAAGAAGGGGTTATGTATATGTAATTTGAATTTAATGTTTATTTTTTATTTATATTATTTTATTCTATGTACTCATTTTTATTAACTCATATGCACGAATATGTGTATATATATATATATATATATGTGTGTTCTTAATAAGTAATTTCTATGCAGTTCTCTTTGTATAGATAAATGCATAATGGAAAATATTTTATGAATTGTTTTTAATTGTATAAAGCGGTGCAGCAGTCCTAAGTATATAAATGTATAATTTTGTTTTTAGATATATGAAATGTCTTTTTTTGTATAGAAAATTTTAATATTCTATGTACTTATTTGTGAAAAGGGGTGTCCGTGCTCCTGTGAAGCAATTTGGGAAACTTACAGCTTTGAAGAAACATTCGATTCTTTAACAGGGTGTCCTTAACAACCAGTTTTTATGTGAGACATTGAACTCTCACGTAATGACGTTGATGAAAATTACATCATCAGCACGTTGCTTCCCGGAAAGACGGTGAGTATCGAAGCCTGATAGCGGTATAAAGCAGGGAGATGCTTTACCGCACAGATACCTCTGATGAAGAAGGGAACATATAAAGATTACTCACCCTTCAAAACGTGTAAGGTTTGATTGTTGGATAGTTTAGAGGATGAAGGCCTCCCCTGGATAAGGATCTTTTCTCCTGTTAAGTGTAGTCAGTCCACGGGTCATCATTACTTATGGGATATTAACTCCTCCCCAACAGGAAGTGCAAGAGGATCACCCAAGCAGAGCTGCTATATAGCTCCTCCCCTCTACGTCACACCCAGTCATTCTCTTGCACCCAACTAATAGATAGGATGTGTGAGAGGACTGTGGTGATTATACTTAGTTTTTATATCTTCAATCAAAAGTTTGTTATTTTAAAACAGCACCGGAGTGTGTTGTTCCTTCTCAGGTAGAATTTGAAGAAGAATCTACCGGAGTTTTTGTATGATCTTAGTCGGCGTAACTAAGATTCATCTTGCTGTTCTCGGCCATTCTGAGGAGTGAGGTAAACTTCAGATCATGGGACAGCGGGCAGGTTCACCTGCAAAGAGGTATGTTGCAGTATATTATTTTCTGAGGAATGGAATTGACTGCGAAAATACTGCCAATACCGATATAATGTAAGTTCAGCCTTAAATGCAGTAGTAGCAACTGGTATCAGGCTGTTATGTATATATGTTTACACTTCAGTATTCTGGGGAATGGCACTTCACTGGGACAATACTGTATGCATATAACTTTTAGCCTAACTTGCAGTGGGAACGACTAGCAGCAGGCTTTTTAATGATATTTCATATTATTAGATTTTAAACGTTTGCTGGCATGTGAAATCGTTTAATTATCTGAGGTACTGGGTGAAAAATTGTTTTGGGCACTGTTTTTCCACTTGGCTGTCGTTTATTTTAAATTTAAGACAGTTCACTGAACTTCCCTCACTGTTGTGTTTGAGGGGGAGGGGCCTATTTTGGCGCTTTTGCTACGCATCAGAAATTCAGTCACAAGTCTGTTTCTCTCCCTGCATGATCCGGATCGTCTCTACAGAGCTCAAGGGTCTTCAAAAATTAATTTGAGGGAGGTAATCACTCACAGCAGACCTGTGAGATTGTGCTTTGACTGTGATAAAAAACGTTTATATTTTATACATTTTTTTCTGCTATTAAGGGTTAGTTATCCATTGCTAATGGGGGCAATCCTTTGCTAAATTTATGCCTTTACCGGGAAAAATTTGGTTTTTATAATTTCTCCGGTTCATTGTTATTCAACTGTCATAGTTCTTTTCTGTGCTTCTTAAAGGCACAGTACGTTTTACATATTACTTGTAAATTGAGTTGAAAAGTATTTCCAAGCTTGCTAGTCTAATTGCTAGTTTGTTAAACATGTCTGACTCAGAGGAATATCTCTGTGCTATATGTGCAAAAGCCAAGGTGGAGCCCAATAGAAATTTATGTACTAATTGCATTGATGCTACTTTAAATAAAAAAAAAGTTTTGTCTAAATTACCAGAACTTAGAGGTAAGCGAGATCACTCTGGGGTGAGAACAGAGTGCGCTGATAATAATAGGGCCATGTCAGATACTGCGTCACAATTTGCAGAACATGAGGACGGAGAGCTTCAATCTGCAGGTGACGGATCTGATCCAAATAGAGTGGATTCAGACATTTCCAATTTTAAGTTTAAACTAGAAAACCTCCGTGTACTGCTAGGGGAGGTATTAGCGGCTCTGAATGATTGTAACACTGTTACAATCCCAGAGAAATTATGTAGGCTGGATAGATACTATGCGGTACCAGCGAGTACTGACGTATTTCCTATACCTAAGAGGCTTACAGAGATAATTACTAAGGAGTGGGATAGGCCCGGTGTACCCTTTTCCCCCCCTCCTGTATTTAGAAAAATGTTTCCAATAGACGCCACCACACGGGACTTATGGCAGACGGTCCCTAAGGTGGAGGGAGCGGTTTCTACTCTGGCTAAGCGTACCACTATCCCGGTGGAGGATAGCTGTGCCTTTTCAGATCCAATGGATAAAAAATTAGAGGGTTACCTTAAGAAAATGTTTGTTCAACAAGGTTTTATATTGCAACCCCTTGCATGTATTGCATCTGTCACGGCTGCGGCCGCATTTTGGTCCGAGTCTCTGGAAGAGACTCTTGACTCAGTAACTATAGATGAGATTTCAAATAAGCTTAAAACCCTTAAGCTAGCTAATTCATTTATTTCAGATGCCGTAGTACATTTAACTAAACTTACGGCTAAGAATTCCGGATTCGCCATTCAGGCACGTAGAGCACTGTGGCTAAAATCCTGGTCAGCTGATGTTACTTCTAAATCTAAATTACTTAACATACCTTTCAAGGGGCAGACCTTATTCGGGCCCGGTTTGAAAGAAATTATCGCTGACATTACAGGAGGTAAAGGCCATGCCCTGCCTCAAGACAGAGCCAAACCTAGGGCTAGACAGTCTAATTTTCGTGCCTTTTGTAACTTCAAGGCAGGAGCAGCATCAACCTCCTCTGCATCAAAACAGGAAGGAGCTGTTGCTCGTTACAGACAAGGCTGGAAACCTAACCAGTCCTGGAACAAGGGCAAGCAGGCCAGAAAACCTGCTGCCCCTAAGACAGCATGAATTGAGGGCCCCCGATCCGGGAACGGATCTAGTGGGGGGCAGACTTTCTCTCTTCGCCCAGGCTTGGGCAAGAGATGTCCAGGATCCCTGGGCGTTAGAGATCATATCTCAGGGATATCTTCTGGACTTCAAAACCTCTCCCCCAAAAGGGAGATTTCATCTTTCAAGGTTGTCAACAAACCAAATAAAGAAAGAGGCGTTTCTACGCTGTGTACAAGATCTTTTACTAATGGGAGTGATCCATCCGGTTCCGCGGTCGGAGCACGGACTGGGGTTTTACTCAAATCTGTTTGTGGTTCCCAAGAAAGAAGGAACCTTCAGACCAAACTTGGATTTAAAGATACTAAACAAATTCCTAAGAGTTCCATCGTTCAAAATGGAAACTATTCGGACAATCTTACCCATGATCCAAAAGGGTCAGTACATGACCACAGTGGATTTAAAGGATGCCTACCTTCACATACCGATTCACAAAGATCATTACCGGTATCTAAGGTTTGCCTTCCTAGACAGGCATTACCAGTTTGTAGCTCTTCCATTCGGATTGGCTACGGCTCCAAGAATATTCACAAAGGTTCTGGGCTCTCTTCTGGCGGTGCTAAGACCGCGAGGAATTTCGGTGGCTCCGTACCTAGACGACATTCTGATTCAAGCATCAAGTTTTCAAACTGCCAAGTCTCATACAGAGTTAGTACTGGCATTTCTAAGGTCGCATGGGTGGAAGGTGAACGAAGAGAAGAGTTCTCTCTTTCCACTCACAAGAGTTCCCTTCTTGGGGACTCTTATAGATTCTGTAGAAATGAAGATTTACCTGACAGAAGACAGGTTAACAAAGCTTCAAAATGCTTGCCGTGTCCTTCATTCCATTCAACACCCGTCAGTGGCTCAATGCATGGAGGTAATCGGTTTAATGGTAGCGGCAATGGACATAGTACCCTTTGCTCGCCTGCATCTCAGACCGCTGCAATTGTGCATGCTAAGTCAGTGGAATGGGGATTACTCAGATTTGTCCCCTACTCTGAATCTGGATCAAGAGACCAGAAATTCTCTTCTATGGTGGCTTTCTCGGCCACATCTGTCCAGGGGGATGCCCTTCAGCAGGCCAGACTGGACAATTGTAACAACAGACGCCAGCCTACTAGGTTGGGGCGCTGTCTGGAATTCCCTGAAGGCTCAGGGATCATGGACTCAGGAGGAGAGTCTCCTTCCAATAAACATTCTGGAATTGAGAGCAGTTCTCAATGCCCTTCTGGCTTGGCCTCAGTTAACAACTCGGAGGTTCATCAGGTTTCAGTCGGACAACATCACGACTGTAGCTTACATCAACCATCAAGGAGGGACAAGAAGCTCCCTAGCGATGATGGAAGTATCAAAGATAATTCGCTGGGCAGAGTCTCACTCTTGCCACCTGTCAGCGATCCACATTCCGGGAGTGGAGAACTGGGAGGCGGATTTCCTAAGTCGTCAGACTTTTCATCCGGGGGAGTGGGAACTTCATCCGGAGGTCTTTGCCCAAATACTTCGACGTTGGGGCAAACCAGAGATAGATCTCATGGCGTCTCGCCAGAACGCCAAGCTTCCTTGTTACGGGTCCAGGTCCAGGGACCCGGGAGCGGTCCTGGTAGATGCTTTGACAGCACCTTGGACCTTCGGGATGGCTTATGTGTTTCCACCCTTCCCGATGCTTCCTCGATTGATTGCCAGGATCAAACAGGAGAGAGCATCGGTGATTCTAATAGCGCCTGCGTGGCCACGCAGGACCTGGTATGCAGATCTAGTGGGCATGTCATCCTGTCCACCTTGGTCTCTGCCGCTGAGACAGGACCTTCTGATTCAGGGTCCTTTCAAACATCAAAATCTAATTTCTCTGAAGCTGACTGCTTGGAGATTGAACGCTTGATTTTATCAAAGCGTGGATTTTCGGAGTCAGTAATTGATACCTTAATACAGGCTAGGAAACCTGTTACCAGAAAGATTTACCATAAAATATGGTGTAAATACTTACATTGGTGCGAATCCAAGAGTTACTCATGGAGTAAGGTTAGGATTCCTAGGATATTGTCTTTTCTACAAGAAGGTTTAGAAAAGGGTTTATCTGCTAGTTCCTTAAATGGACAGATCTCAGCTCTGTCCATTCTTTTACACAAACGTCTGGCGGAAGTTCCAGACGTTCAGGCTTTTTGTCAGGCTTTGGCCAGGATTAAGCCTGTGTTTAAAACTGTTGCTCCACCATGGAGCTTAAATTTAGTTCTTAACGTGTTACAGGGTGTTCCGTTTGAACCCCTTCATTCCATTGATATCAAATTGTTATCTTGGAAAGTTCTGTTTTTAATGGCTATTTCCTCGGCTCGAAGAGTCTCTGAGTTATCGGCCTTACATTGTGATTCTCCTTATCTGATTTTTCATTCAGACAAGGTTGTTCTGCGTACTAAGCCTGGGTTTTTACCTAAGGTAGTCTCTAATAGGAATATCAATCAAGAGATTGTTGTTCCATCATTGTGTCCTAACCCTTCTTCAAAGAAGGAACAACTTCTACACATTCTGGATGTAGTCCGTTCCCTGAAATTTTATTTACAGGCAACTAAAGATTTTCGACAAACTTCTTCCCTGTTTGTCGTTTATTCTGGACAGAGGAGAGGTCAAAAAGCTTCTGCTACCTCTCTCTCTTTCTGGCTTCGTAGCATCATACGTTTAGCCTATGAGACTGCTGGACAGCAGCCTCCTGAAAGAATTACAGCTCATTCTACTAGAGCTGTGGCTTCCACTTGGGCCTTTAAGAATGAGGCCTCTGTTGAACAGATTTGCAAGGCTGCAACTTGGTCTTCTCTTCATACTTTTTCCAAATTTTACAAATTTTACAAATTTGATACTTTTGCTTCTTCGGAGGCTGTTTTTGGGAGAAAGGTTCTTCAGGCAGTGGTTCCTTCCGTATAAAGATCTTGCTGTTCTCGGCCATTCTGAGGAGTGAGGTAAACTTCAGATCAGGGGACAGCGGGCATGTTCACCTGCAAAGAGGTATGTTGCAGTATATTATTTTCTGAGGAATGGAATTGACTGAGAAAATACTGCCAATACCGATATAATGTAAGTTCAGCCTTAAATGCAGTAGTAGCAACTGGTATCAGGCTGTTATGTATATATGTTTACACTTCAGTATTCTGGGGAATGGCACTTCACTGGGACAATACTGTATGCATATAACTTTTAGCCTAACTTCGAGTGGGAACGACTAGCAGCAGGCTTTTTAATGATATTTCATATTATTAGATTTTAAACGTTTGCTGGCATGTGAAATCGTTTAATTATCTGAGGTACTGGGTGAAAAATTGTTTTGGGCACTGTTTTTCCACTTGGCTGTCGTTTATTTTAAATTTAAGACAGTTCACTGAACTTCCCTCACTGTTGTGTTTGAGGGGGAGGGGCCTATTTTGGCGCTTTTGCTACGCATCAGAAATTCAGTCACAAGTCTGTTTCTCTCCCTGCATGATCCGGATCGTCTCTACAGAGCTCAAGGGTCTTCAAAAATTAATTTGAGGGAGGTAATCACTCACAGCAGACCTGTGAGATTGTGCTTTGACTGTGATAAAAAACGTTTATATTTTATACATTTTTTTCTGCTATTAAGGGTTAGTTATCCATTGCTAATGGGGGCAATCCTTTGCTAAATTTATGCCTTTACCGGGAAAAATTTGATTTTTATAATTTCTCCGGTTCATTGTTATTCAACTGTCATAGTTCTTTTCTGTGCTTCTTAAAGGCACAGTACGTTTTACATATTACTTGTAAATTGAGTTGAAAAGTATTTCCAAGCTTGCTAGTCTAATTGCTAGTTTGTTAAACATGTCTGACTCAGAGGAATATCTCTGTGCTATATGTGCAAAAGCCAAGGTGGAGCCCAATAGAAATTTATGTACTAATTGCATTGATGCTACTTTAAATAAAAAAAAAGTTTTGTCTAAATTACCAGAACTTAGAGGTAAGCGAGATCACTCTGGGGTGAGAACAGAGTGCGCTGATAATAATAGGGCCATGTCAGATACTGCGTCACAATTTGCAGAACATGAGGACGGAGAGCTTCAATCTGCAGGTGACGGATCTGATCCAAATAGAGTGGATTCAGACATTTCCAATTTTAAGTTTAAACTAGAAAACCTCCGTGTACTGCTAGGGGAGGTATTAGCGGCTCTGAATGATTGTAACACCGTTACAATCCCAGAGAAATTATGTAGGCTGGATAGATACTATGCGGTACCAGCGAGTACTGACGTATTTCCTATACCTAAGAGGCTTACAGAGATAATTACTAAGGAGTGGGATAGGCCCGGTGTACCCTTTTCCCCCCCTCCTGTATTTAGAAAAATGTTTCCAATAGACGCCACCACACGGGACTTATGGCAGACGGTCCCTAAGGTGGAGGGAGCGGTTTCTACTCTGGCTAAGCGTACCACTATCCCGGTGGAGGATAGCTGTGCCTTTTCAGATCCAATGGATAAAAAATTAGAGGGTTACCTTAAGAAAATGTTTGTTCAACAAGGTTTTATATTGCAACCCCTTGCTTGTATTGCATCTGTCACGGCTGCGGCCGCATTTTGGTCCGAGTCTCTGGAAGAGACTCTTGACTCAGTAACTATAGATGAGATTTCAAATAAGCTTAAAACCCTTAAGCTAGCTAATTCATTTATTTCAGATGCCGTAGTACATTTAACTAAACTTACGGCTAAGAATTCCGGATTCGCCATTCAGGCACGTAGAGCACTGTGGCTAAAATCCTGGTCAGCTGATGTTACTTCTAAATCTAAATTACTTAACATACCTTTCAAGGGGCAGACCTTATTCGGGCCCGGTTTGAAAGAAATTATCGCTGACATTACAGGAGGTAAAGGCCATGCCCTGCCTCAAGACAGAGCCAAACCTAGGGCTAGACAGTCTAATTTTCGTGCCTTTCGTAACTTCAAGGCAGGAGCAGCATCAACCTCCTCTGCATCAAAACAGGAAGGAGCTGTTGCTCGTTACAGACAAGGCTGGAAACCTAACCAGTCCTGGAACAAGGGCAAGCAGGCCAGAAAACCTGCTGCTGCCCCTAAGACAGCATGAATTGAGGGCCCCCGATCCGGGAACGGATCTAGTGGGGGGCAGACTTTCTCTCTTCGCCCAGGCTTGGGCAAGAGATGTCCAGGATCCCTGGGCGTTAGAGATCATATCTCAGGGATATCTTCTGGACTTCAAAACCTCTCCCCCAAAAGGGAGATTTCATCTTTCAAGGTTGTCAACAAACCAAATAAAGAAAGAGGCGTTTCTACGCTGTGTACAAGATCTTTTACTAATGGGAGTGATCCATCCGGTTCCGCGGTCGGAGCACGGACTGGGGATTTTACTCAAATCTGTTTGTGGTTCCCAAGAAAGAAGGAACCTTCAGACCAATCTTGGATTTAAAGATACTAAACAAATTCCTAAGAGTTCCATCATTCAAAATGGAAACTATTCGGACAATCTTACCCATGATCCAAAAGGGTCAGTACATGACCACAGTGGATTTAAAGGATGCCTACCTTCACATACCGATTCACAAAGATCATTACCGGTATCTAAGGTTTGCCTTCCTAGACAGGCATTACCAGTTTGTAGCTCTTCCATTCGGATTGGCTACGGCTCCAAGAATATTCACAAAGGTTCTGGGCTCTCTTCTGGCGGTGCTAAGACCGCGAGGAATTTCGGTGGCTCCGTACCTAGACGACATTCTGATTCAAGCATCAAGTTTTCAAACTGCCAAGTCTCATACAGAGTTAGTACTGGCATTTCTAAGGTCGCATGGGTGGAAGGTGAACGAAGAGAAGAGTTCTCTCTTTCCACTCACAAGAGTTCCCTTCTTGGGGACTCTTATAGATTCTGTAGAAATGAAGATTTACCTGACAGAAGACAGGTTAACAAAGCTTCAAAATGCTTGCCGTGTCCTTCATTCCATTCAACACCCGTCAGTGGCTCAATGCATGGAGGTAATCGGTTTAATGGTAGCGGCAATGGACATAGTACCCTTTGCTCGCCTGCATCTCAGACCGCTGCAATTGTGCATGCTAAGTCAGTGGAATGGGGATTACTCAGATTTGTCCCCTACTCTGAATCTGGATCAAGAGACCAGAAATTCTCTTCTATGGTGGCTTTCTCGGCCACATCTGTCCAGGGGGATGCCCTTCAGCAGGCCAGACTGGACAATTGTAACAACAGACGCCAGCCTACTAGGTTGGGGCGCTGTCTGGAATTCCCTGAAGGCTCAGGGATCATGGACTCAGGAGGAGAGTCTCCTTCCAATAAACATTCTGGAATTGAGAGCAGTTCTCAATGCCCTTCTGGCTTGGCCTCAGTTAACAACTCGGAGGTTCATCAGGTTTCAGTCGGACAACATCACGACTGTAGCTTACATCAACCATCAAGGAGGGACAAGAAGCTCCCTAGCGATGATGGAAGTATCAAAGATAATTCGCTGGGCAGAGTCTCACTCTTGCCACCTGTCAGCGATCCACATTCCGGGAGTGGAGAACTGGGAGGCGGATTTCCTAAGTCGTCAGACTTTTCATCCGGGGGAGTGGGAACTTCATCCGGAGGTCTTTGCCCAAATACTTCGACGTTGGGGCAAACCAGAGATAGATCTCATGGCGTCTCGCCAGAACGCCAAGCTTCCTTGTTACGGGTCCAGGTCCAGGGACCCGGGAGCGGTCCTGGTAGATGCTTTGACAGCACCTTGGACCTTCGGGATGGCTTATGTGTTTCCACCCTTCCTGATGCTTCCTCGATTGATTGCCAGGATCAAACAGGAGAGAGCATTGGTGATTCTAATAGCGCCTGCGTGGCCACGCAGGACCTGGTATGCAGATCTAGTGGGCATGTCATCCTGTCCACCTTGGTCTCTGCCGCTGAGACAGGACCTTCTGATTCAGGGTCCTTTCAAACATCAAAATCTAATTTCTCTGAAGCTGACTGCTTGGAGATTGAACGCTTGATTTTATCAAAGCGTGGATTTTCGGAGTCAGTAATTGATACCTTAATACAGGCTAGGAAACCTGTTACCAGAAAGATTTACCATAAAATATGGCGTAAATACTTACATTGGTGCGAATCCAAGAGTTACTCATGGAGTAAGGTTAGGATTCCTAGGATATTGTCTTTTCTACAAGAAGGTTTAGAAAAGGGTTTATCTGCTAGTTCCTTAAAGGGACAGATCTCAGCTCTGTCCATTCTTTTACACAAACGTCTTCCGGAAGTTCCAGACGTTCAGTAACTATAGATGAGATTTCAAATAAGCTTAAAACCCTTAAGCTAGCTAATTCATTTATTTCAGATGCCGTAGTACATTTAACTAAACTTACGGCTAAGAATTCCGGATTCGCCATTCAGGCACGTAGAGCACTGTGGCTAAAATCCTGGTCAGCTGATGTTACTTCTAAATCTAAATTACTTAACATACCTTTCAAGGGGCAGACCTTATTCGGGCCCGGTTTGAAAGAAATTATCGCTGACATTACAGGAGGTAAAGGCCATGCCCTGCCTCAAGACAGAGCCAAACCTAGGGCTAGACAGTCTAATTTTCGTGCCTTTCGTAACTTCAAGGCAGGAGCAGCATCAACCTCCTCTGCATCAAAACAGGAAGGAGCTGTTGCTCGTTACAGACAAGGCTGGAAACCTAACCAGTCCTGGAACAAGGGCAAGCAGGCCAGAAAACCTGCTGCTGCCCCTAAGACAGCATGAATTGAGGGCCCCCGATCCGGGAACGGATCTAGTGGGGGGCAGACTTTCTCTCTTCGCCCAGGCTTGGGCAAGAGATGTCCAGGATCCCTGGGCGTTAGAGATCATATCTCAGGGATATCTTCTGGACTTCAAAACCTCTCCCCCAAAAGGGAGATTTCATCTTTCAAGGTTGTCAACAAACCAAATAAAGAAAGAGGCGTTTCTACGCTGTGTACAAGATCTTTTACTAATGGGAGTGATCCATCCGGTTCCGCGGTCGGAGCACGGACTGGGGTTTTACTCAAATCTGTTTGTGGTTCCCAAGAAAGAAGGAACCTTCAGACCAATCTTGGATTTAAAGATACTAAACAAATTCCTAAGAGTTCCATCGTTCAAAATGGAAACTATTCGGACAATCTTACCCATGATCCAAAAGGGTCAGTACATGACCACAGTGGATTTAAAGGATGCCTACCTTCACATACCGATTCACAAAGATCATTACCGGTATCTAAGGTTTGCCTTCCTAGACAGGCATTACCAGTTTGTAGCTCTTCCATTCGGATTGGCTACGGCTCCAAGAATATTCACAAAGGTTCTGGGCTCTCTTCTGGCGGTGCTAAGACCGCGAGGAATTTCGGTGGCTCCGTACCTAGACGACATTCTGATTCAAGCATCAAGTTTTCAAACTGCCAAGTCTCATACAGAGTTAGTACTGGCATTTCTAAGGTCGCATGGGTGGAAGGTGAACGAAGAGAAGAGTTCTCTCTTTCCACTCACAAGAGTTCCCTTCTTGGGGACTCTTATAGATTCTGTAGAAATGAAGATTTACCTGACAGAAGACAGGTTAACAAAGCTTCAAAATGCTTGCCGTGTCCTTCATTCCATTCAACACCCGTCAGTGGCTCAATGCATGGAGGTAATCGGTTTAATGGTAGCGGCAATGGACATAGTACCCTTTGCTCGCCTGCATCTCAGACCGCTGCAATTGTGCATGCTAAGTCAGTGGAATGGGGATTACTCAGATTTGTCCCCTACTCTGAATCTGGATCAAGAGACCAGAAATTCTCTTCTATGGTGGCTTTCTCGGCCACATCTGTCCAGGGGGATGCCCTTCAGCAGGCCAGACTGGACAATTGTAACAACAGACGCCAGCCTACTAGGTTGGGGCGCTGTCTGGAATTCCCTGAAGGCTCAGGGATCATGGACTCAGGAGGAGAGTCTCCTTCCAATAAACATTCTGGAATTGAGAGCAGTTCTCAATGCCCTTCTGGCTTGGCCTCAGTTAACAACTCGGAGGTTCATCAGGTTTCAGTCGGACAACATCACGACTGTAGCTTACATCAACCATCAAGGAGGGACAAGAAGCTCCCTAGCGATGATGGAAGTATCAAAGATAATTCGCTGGGCAGAGTCTCACTCTTGCCACCTGTCAGCGATCCACATTCCGGGAGTGGAGAACTGGGAGGCGGATTTCCTAAGTCGTCAGACTTTTCATCCGGGGGAGTGGGAACTTCATCCGGAGGTCTTTGCCCAAATACTTCGACGTTGGGGCAAACCAGAGATAGATCTCATGGCGTCTCGCCAGAACGCCAAGCTTCCTTGTTACGGGTCCAGGTCCAGGGACCCGGGAGCGGTCCTGGTAGATGCTTTGACAGCACCTTGGACCTTCGGGATGGCTTATGTGTTTCCACCCTTCCTGATGCTTCCTCGATTGATTGCCAGGATCAAACAGGAGAGAGCATTGGTGATTCTAATAGCGCCTGCGTGGCCACGCAGGACCTGGTATGCAGATCTAGTGGGCATGTCATCCTGTCCACCTTGGTCTCTGCCGCTGAGACAGGACCTTCTGATTCAGGGTCCTTTCAAACATCAAAATCTAATTTCTCTGAAGCTGACTGCTTGGAGATTGAACGCTTGATTTTATCAAAGCGTGGATTTTCGGAGTCAGTAATTGATACCTTAATACAGGCTAGGAAACCTGTTACCAGAAAGATTTACCATAAAATATGGCGTAAATACTTACATTGGTGCGAATCCAAGAGTTACTCATGGAGTAAGGTTAGGATTCCTAGGATATTGTCTTTTCTACAAGAAGGTTTAGAAAAGGGTTTATCTGCTAGTTCCTTAAAGGGACAGATCTCAGCTCTGTCCATTCTTTTACACAAACGTCTTCCGGAAGTTCCAGACGTTCAGGCTTTTTGTCAGGCTTTGGCCAGGATTAAGCCTGTGTTTAAAACTGTTGCTCCACCATGGAGCTTAAATTTAGTTCTTAACGTGTTACAGGGTGTTCCGTTTGAACCCCTTCATTCCATTGATATCAAATTGTTATCTTGGAAAGTTCTGTTTTTAATGGCTATTTCCTCGGCTCGAAGAGTCTCTGAGTTATCGGCCTTACATTGTGATTCTCCTTATCTGATTTTTCATTCAGACAAGGTTGTTCTGCGTACTAAGCCTGGGTTTTTACCTAAGGTAGTCTCTAATAGGAATATCAATCAAGAGATTGTTGTTCCATCATTGTGTCCTAACCCTTCTTCAAAGAAGGAACGACTTCTACACAATCTGGATGTAGTCCGTTCCCTGAAATTTTATTTACAGGCAACTAAAGATTTTCGACAAACTTCTTCCCTGTTTGTCGTTTATTCTGGACAGAGGAGAGGTCAAAAAGCTTCTGCTACCTCTCTCTCTTTCTGGCTTCGTAGCATAATACGTTTAGCCTATGAGACTGCTGGACAGCAGCCTCCTGAAAGAATTACAGCTCATTCTACTAGAGCTGTGGCTTCCACTTGGGCCTTTAAGAATGAGGCCTCTGTTGAACAGATTTGCAAGGCTGCAACTTGGTCTTCTCTTCATACTTTTTCCAAATTTTACAAATTTGATACTTTTGCTTCTTCGGAGGCTGTTTTTGGGAGAAAGGTTCTTCAGGCAGTGGTTCCTTCCGTATAAAGATCCTGCCTGTCCCTCCCGTCATCCGTGTACTTAGCTTTGGTATTGGTATCCCATAAGTAATGATGACCCGTGGACTGACTACACTTAACAGGAGAAAACATAATTTATGCTTACCTGATAAATTCCTTTCTCCTGTAGTGTAGTCAGTCCACGGCCCGCCCTGTTTTTTATGGCAGGTCTAAATTTTTAAATTATACTCCAGTCACCACTGCACCCTATAGTTTCTCCTTTCTCATTTGGTTCTCGGTCGAATGACTGGGTGTGACGTAGAGGGGAGGAGCTATATAGCAGCTCTGCTTGGGTGATCCTCTTGCACTTCCTGTTGGGGAGGAGTTAATATCCCATAAGTAATGATGACCCGTGGACTGACTACACTACAGGAGAAAGGAATTTATCAGGTAAGCATAAATTATGTTTTTAGTGCTCACTCTTTTTTGGTTGGGAGTTTGTTGAAATCCCCACTTCTTTGTATAACATTGAAAAACTGAAAAATTGTTGTCCTGTGAACTTTGCGATCCTCTGCAGGAGAAACTTTATTGTTTACATTATAGAGATACCTCATTGTATTGAGGTTAAACACTGTGAGTTGAATAAACTACATTTTAATCTGTATCTTGTTTATATAAACGGTATAACACTATTAGCCCTCCTTGGCTTGTGTTTTCTCTCCTTATCTGTGACATTAACAGTCTATATACGGACGGAGGGAGATCGTATTGACGGCTATACTGGAGGTTTCTGTCTTCACAAGCAGTGGTACCTGAGGATTCCGTATTTGTCAGGGTTTTCTCCCTGTTGTGTTTGCCATGTGCTGCTTGCAGCCATTTTACGCACCTCTCTTCCTGACTATTGTGCATTGTGGGGGATGCTGCTCATTTACTGCACTTCCTTTTATGGCCAGACTGGTGTGCATCATCCATGTGAGACAGGATGCAGTTTCAGAATTGTGATGTCATCACTTATTATTTAAAGGGCCTCTGTTCAGTATGCTGTGCATTTGCGTTGTCTCAGACCTGTTTGTGAGAGTTCCTGTGTATTACCTGGCTGCCTGACGTCCTTCCTGGTTCCTGATCCCTGGCTTGTTCCTGACTCTGATGTTTCCTTGTTCCTGATTCCGGCTCGTCTGAATATTCGCTTTGGCTCCTGATTCGGCTCATCTGACTACCAGCTCTGGTTTTGATTCCTGGCTTGTTATTTGACTTGTGGACTTTTTATTATTTTTTGCTATTAAAGGGACAGTAAAGTAAAAAAAAAATTTCATGTTTTAAATAGGGCATGTCATTTTAAACAACTTTCCAATTCACTTTTATTACCAATTTTGTTTTGTTCTCTTGGTATTCTTAGTTGAAAGCTAAATCTAGGAGGTTCATGTGCTAATTTCTTAGACCTTGAAGACTGATTCTAATCGGAAAGCATTTTGATAGTTTTTCACCACTAGAGGGCGTTAGTTCATGTGTTTCGTATAGATAACATTGAGCTCCGGCACGTGAAGCTCCTAAGAGCAAGCACTGATTGGCTAAAAATGCATGTCTGTCAAAAGAACTGAAATAAGGGGGCAGTTTGCAGAGGCATAGATACAAGGTAATCACAGAGGTAAAAAGTATATTATTATAACTGGTTATGCTAAATTGTGGAATGGGTAATAGAGGGATTATCTACCTTTTTAAACAACAAAAATTCTGGTGTTTACTGTCCCTTTAATAAAGGTGTGATTATTTTTGCACTTCTCGTCTCAGTCTGATTCCTGGCACCCTGACAGTATTCCACCGACACTGTGATCCATACTCTGGGAGTGCCTGATTGATACCATTCACTTACCTCATACTGATTGAGGGTACATCAAGTAAGTGCACATCTGATTGGGTGTAGAACCTCTCTCTCTGGCACATAATATTTACGTTTTGGACTAAAGACTTTTTGCCCCCAATTATCTCTTTTTTGATCTATTTATTTTATGCTATTTTATGTTTTATTGTGCTGCATGAATACAAATTTGATCTTAATAATTTATTTATTTTGATATGCTTGACATATACATATATTAACCTGTCTGATTAACTTGACATGCACATATATCAACTAGTCTGCTTATAAATATAAATATATGTACTTTGTTCAATGATTACTACCTTTGATGTGGCTGGGGATAAATAGTCACCTGCAATAATAACCACATTTATTGGTATATATACATTTTTTAGATAGAGCGCCATCCCTGATCTTCCTATATATATATATGTGTGTGTGTTTATTGTACCAAAATACCACTATATATATACATTTAATATATATATTTATAAATACATAGAACATATTCTTCTACGTGAAGAACATTGAAATGTGAAATATTCATATTTTCATGTCGGGTAAGCACACTTAAAAAAAAAATGTGATCGGCTATTCGGATATTCAAAGTTCAGCTTTTTGTGCGTTTCAGGTTAGCACATGAGCGAAAACTATATACTTTCAACTTGTAATATGAGTGCTACCCAGACGTGCGAAAAAAGCATGCAAGCGGGAGTGATAAAGAATATTTATGCTGAGATCTAAAATTTGAACTGTAAGTGGAATGTGACTACACACTGCAGACTCACAGTGGAGTAATAGTAAATATATTCATTGTAGAGCTGCCAATTTTTCTCTCACCCAAGAACATATTTTTTTCCCATGGAAAATGAGCAATATAAATTTAGAATTTGTTGAATACCATAGACTGTCTCATTATCTGTATTCACAGAACAATTGTATTGTTTACAGTGTATCATTATCTATAATATAAAGTATGCATTGCTGGCAATGGTATGGAGAATTCAAACCCATTATAAGACCAAAGAAGTCTAAAGTGTTTCTTGCAAATATGTGCATGCACTGCTGAATAACAAGTAAGATTTGTATACTTTAGATCACATTTAGTAACAAAAAACTGTAATGTTTACTCAAAATAACTTTCAGATTTAATATGTTCTTCTGATATATTGTAGTTCAACATATAAACACTAATAATACAGGTTTACCATATCATAATGGGTAATAAAGTGAACTGTTAAAGAATTTGCAGCAGATTAAAACAGACTCTCCTTAGCAACAAGTGATAATACATGAGTAGAAATCATGTGATTGGATGAGAGTTTAAGGCTTAGTTTTAATTGGTGGATATATTATGTGCTCCTTCAAGATTGTTTTAATATATTTTATTGTGTGGTTATTACACCCTAAACAGTCAAGAGGTCTGACTAGAAGAGCCTGAAAGGATTATAGGTATCACACCACATACATATTTACTGGTGCTTGTGATTGGTGTATGAAGGGACTAAATGAAATTGTCAGCTGTGCAAGAGTCTGGACCTTCTGGAGCTACAGTCTATTTGAATGTGAAATCTGAATATATTTATACAAAAAGCATTTGAATAGAAGCCTGACGCTATATACTGTAGATCTGGTAAGCTATATGCAAACAGTATGGGATATATCATATTCCTGTTGTAAAAATACCATTAATTTAGTTTATTGTTATTATCACCAACTACTTTCTTAAACTCAGTTGCCTGTATATGTATTTATAGTTATTTACAATCAGATGTTATTCCTTAAAGGGAAATTTATTTATTTCATGATTCAGATAGAGAATATAATCTTAAACAATTTTCCTATGTACTTTTATTATCTAATTTGATTAATTTTCTTTGTATCCTGTGTTTGAGAAGTAGCAATTACGCCACTGGGAGCTAGCTGAATGCATTAAGTGAGCAAATAACATGAGGAATATATGTGCAGCCACCAATCAGAAGCTCCTGAGTCTACCTAGATATTCTTTTCAAGGATATCAAGAGAACAAAACAAATGAGATAATACAAGTAAATTGGAAATTTTTTTAAAATCGCAAGATGTATCTGAATCATGAAAGAAACAAAATGTGGGTTTTGTGTCACTTTAAAGGGACACTGAACCCAATTTTTCTTTTGTGATTCAGATAGAGCATGACATTTTAAGCAACTTTCTAATTTATTCCTATTATCAAATTTTCTTCATTGTCTTGGTATCTTTATTTGAAATGCAAGAATGTAAGTTTAGATGCCGGCCCATTTTTGGTGAACAACCTGGGTTGCTCTTGCTGATTGGTGGATACATTCATCCACCAATAAAAAAGTGCTGTCCAGAGTTCTGAATTAATAAAAAAAAAGCTTAGATGCCTTCTTTTTCAAATAAAGATAGCAAGAAAACGAAGAAAATTTGATAATAGGAGTAAATTAGAAAGTTGCTAAAAATTGCATGCTCTATCTGAATAACGAAAGAAAAAAAAATGGGTTCAGTGTCCCTGTAAGTATTTGTTTGGGTATAATAAATTTATAACTGGTTGTATTTAGGTAAAACCTTAATTTGGTTTATTAAATTAGATTATTTCACTGTATGCAATTGACAAGGGACTGAATACAGTGCTGGCAGCAATACTATATAGCATTTATAGCATAAGGCAGCTGACAGTGGGCAATATATATTGGGGTTAAAAGCTCTGACTTCAGCAGATCTGGCAACAGTGCCACTAACACATTTTATCATCAATAGTTACACAAATTTGTATCAAATTGATCAGTAACAGTGTTGTCAGATCTGCCTACAAAAAACTCTAATCTTGAGCAAAGTACTGTAAGTAAATATTAAAGGTACATGAAACACAAACTGTTTCTTTCATGATTTAGATAAAGCATGTGATTTAAAACAACATTTTCAATCCGCTTCTATTATCAATTTTGTTTCATTCTCATGGTATCCTTTGTTAAAGGAGCAGCAATGCACTACTGGGAGCTAGCTGAGCATATTGGTAAGACAATGACAAGCGGCGTAAATGTGCAGCTGCCAATAAGCAGGTAGCTCCCAGCTCTGAACCTACCTACCTATGCTCTTCAACAAAGGATACCAAGAGAATGAAGCAAAATAGATAATAGAAGTTAATTAGAAAAATTTGCGTTTCATGTCCCTTTAAACCTGTGTAAGGATATCTGCAAGAGTATTATGTATTATATAATGTAATTTAATGAATCAAATCAAAATATGAAAATCATTTATGCTTCTAGAAGAAATAAAAGCTGAATTTGCTTAACACTAATTAAAAATTAATATGCAAAAGAAAAGAGTTTCAAAGGTTAGAGGATTTGTTTTATTATCAACCAGTGGTGTATTTTGACTGGGCCAACTAGACCTGTGCCTAGAGCAGTTTTACTTAGTGGGGTAGCAAATATTAAGGGGTAGCTTTATGGCTTAATTCCTCTTATTCCTATGCACTCCAATTGTTTATTAATTTTATTACAAAGTATTGGTTTTCTAAAGGGGTGCATGACCCCTCCTTTCAAGCCCAGTCTTAACTTGTGAGAAACATATCCAACAAATGTAAATTAAAATTGTTGGGATAGGGGGCTTGGAGGGGAAACATATTTTACAATGCATTGGTGTAGAACAAAAATAACTAAATGATGACTAACGTTTGCCATTTTTTGTAGAGATATAATGTAAGGACATTATTAGAAGACTTATACAGGGCTTAAATCCAAAGCCACAAGTCTTAAAATTTTCTTTCGTGATTTGGATTTTAATGAACTTTCCAATTTACTTATTTTATCAAATTTGCTTCATTCTCTTGTTATCCTTTGCTGAAGTAGCATTGGCAGCTAGCTGTACACATCTAGTGAGCCAATCACAAGAAACAAATATGTGCAAGCACCAATCAGCAGCTAGCTCCCACTAGTGTATGATATGTGCATATTCTTTTCAACAAGATTTATATAACATATGTTCCTTATATACTGTAGATTATGATTTTGTTGGTCCTAAATACAACATTGAAAATAAGTTTACATACTTCAAATAATGTTAAATTAAATTAGAGATATAAATAGACATTATTATTATTATACAGGAGACAGTGCTCAAGCCACAGTTATGTTAGCACTGGTTTCAAGACCCAGTTATGTTAGCACTGGTCTTAAGACCCAGTTATGTTAGCACTGGTTTCAAGACCCAGTTATGTTAGCACTGGGCTCAAGCCCCAGTTATGTTAGCAGTGAGCTCAAGCCCCAGTTATGTTAGCACTGAGCTCAAGTCCCAGTTATGTTAGCACTGAACTCAAGTCCCAGTTATGTTAGCACTGAACTCAAGCCCCAATTATGTTAGCACTGAGCTCAAGCCCCAGTTATCTTAGCACTGGTCTTAAGACCCAGTTATGTTAGCACTGGGCTCAAGCCCCAGTTATGATAGCACCGAGCTCAAGACCCAGTTATGTTAGCACTGGACTCAAGACCCAGTTATGTTAGCACTGAGCTCAAGCCCCAGTTATGATAGCACCGAGCTCAAGACCCAGTTATGTTAGCACTGAGCTCAAGACCCAGTTATGTTAGCACTGGGGTCAAGTCCCAGTTATGTTAGCACTGGACTCAAGACCCAGTTATGTTAGCACTGAGCTCAAGACCCAGTTATGTTAGCACTGGGCTCAAGTCCCAGTTATGTTAGCACTGAGCTCAAGCCCTAGTTATGTAAGCACTGGGCTCAAGTCCCAGTTATGTTAGCACTGGACTCAAGTCCTAGTTATGTTAGCACTGGGCTCAAGCCCCAGTTATTTTAGCACTGAGCTCAAGACCCAGTTATGTTAGCACTGGGCTCAAGTCCCAGTTATGTTAGCACTGAGCTCAAGCCCTAGTTATGTTAGCACTGGGCTCAAGTCCCAGTTATGTTAGCACTGGACTCAAGCCCTAGTTATGTTAGCACTGGGCTCAAGCCCCAGTTATGTTAGCACTGGGCTCAAGTCCCAGTTATGTTAGCACTGGACTCAAGACCCAGTTATGTTAGCACTGAGCTCAAGCCCCAGTTATGTTAGCACTGGTCTCAAGCCCCAGTTATGTTAGCACTGAGCTCAAGCCCCAGTTATGTTAGCACTGAGCTCAAGCCCCAGTTATGTTAGCACTGAGCTCAAGCCCCAGTTATGTAAGCACTGGGCTCAAGCCCCAGTTATGTTAGCACTGAGCTCAAGTCCCAGTTATGTTAGCACTGAACTCAAGCCCCAATTATGTTAGCACTGAGCTCAAGCCCCAGTTATCTTAGCCCTGGTCTTAAGACCCAGTTATGTTAGCACTGGGCTCAAGCCCCAGTTATGATAGCACCGAGCCCAAGACCCAGTTATGTTAGCACTGGACTCAAGACCCAGTTATGATAGCACCGAGCTCAAGACCCAGTTATGTTAGCACTGAGCTCAAGACCCAGTTATGTTAGCACTGGGGTCAAGTCCCAGTTATGTTAGCACTGGACTCAAGACCCAGTTATGTTAGCACTGAGCTCAAGACCCAGTTATGTTAGCACTGGGCTCAAGTCCCAGTTATGTTAGCACTGGACTCAAGCCCTAGTTATGTTAGCACTGGGCTCAAGCCCCAGTTATGTTAGCACTGGGCTCAAGTCCCAGTTATGTTAGCACTGGACTCAAGACCCAGTTATGTTAGCACTGAGCTCAAGTCCCAGTTATGTTAGCACTGGATTCAAGACCCAGTTATGTTAGCACTGAGCTCAAGCCCCAGTTATGTTAGCACTGGTCTCAAGCCCCAGTTATGTTAGCACTGAGCTCAAGCCCCAGTTATGTTAGCACTGAGCTCAAGCCCCAGTTATGTTAGCACTGAGCTCAAGACCCAGTTATGTTAGCACTGAGCTCAAGACCCAGTTATGTTAGCACTGGTCTCAAGACCCAGTTATGTTAGCACTGAGCTCAAGCCCCAGTTATGTTAGCACTGAGCTCAAGCCCCAGTTATGTTAGCACTGAGCTCAAGTCCTAGTTATGTTAGCACTGGGCTCAAGACCCAGTTATGTTAGCACTGAGCTCAAGACCCAGTTATGTTAGCACTGAGCTCAAGCCCCAGTTATGTTAGCACTGGTCTCAAGACCCAGTTATGTTAGCACTGAGCTCAAGCCCCAGTTATGTTAGCACTGAGCTCAAGCCCCAGTTATGTTAGCACTGAGCTCAAGCCCCAGTTATGTTAGCACTGAGCTCAAGCCCCAGTTATGTTAGCACTGGGCTCAAGCCCCAGTTATGTTAGCACTGAGCTCAAGTCCCAGTTATGTTAGCACTGAGCTCAAGCCCCAGTTATGTTAGCACTGAGCTCAAGCCCCAGTTATGTTAGCACTGAGCTCAAGCCCCAGTTATGTTAGCACTGGGGTCAAGCCCCTGTTATGTTAGCACTGGACTCAAGACCCAGTTATGTTAGCACTGAGCTCAAGCCCCAGTTATGTTATCACTGAGCTCAAGTCCTAGTTATGTTAGCACTGGGCTCAAGACCCAGTTATGTTAGCACTGAGCTCAAGACCCAGTTATGTTAGCACTGAGCTCAAGCCCCAGTTATGTTAGCACTGAGCTCAAGCCCCAGTTATGTTAGCACTGAGCTCAAGCCCCAGTTATGTTAGCACTGAGCTCAAGCCCCAGTTATGTTAGCACTGGGGTCAAGCCCCTGTTATGTTAGCACTGGACTCAAGACCCAGTTATGTTAGCACTGAGCTCAAGCCCCAGTTATGTTATCACTGAGCTCAAGTCCTAGTTATGTTAGCACTGGGCTCAAGACCCAGTTATATTAGCACTGAGCTCAAGACCCAGTTATGTTAGCACTGAGCTCAAGCCCCTGTTATGTTAGCACTGAGCTCAAGCCCCAGTTATGTTAGCACTGAGCTCAAGCCCCAGTTATGTTAGCACTGGGCTCAAGCCCCAGTTATGTTAGCACTGGGCTCAAGTCCCAGTTATGTTAGCACTGAGCTCAAGCCCTAGTTATGTTAGCACTGAGCTCAAGCCCCAGTTATGTTAGCACTGAGCTCAAGACCCAGTTATGTTAGCACTGAGCTCAAGCCCCAGTTATGTTAGCACTGGTCTCAAGACCCAGTTATGTTAGCACTGAGCTCAAGCCCCAGTTATGTTAGCACTGGGCTCAAGCCCCAGTTATGTTAGCACTGAGCTCAAGCCCTAGTTATGTTAGCACTGAGCTCAAGCCCCAGTTATGTTAGCACTGAGCTCAAGCCCCAGTTATGTTAGCACTGGTCTCAAGCCCCAGTTATGTTAGCACTGAGCTCAAGCCCCAGTTATGTTAGCACTGAGCTCAAGCCCCAGTTATGTTAGCACTGAGCTCAAGCCCCAGTTATGTAAGCACTGGGCTCAAGCCCCAGTTATGTTAGCACTGAGCTCAAGTCCCAGTTATGTTAGCACTGAACTCAAGCCCCAATTATGTTAGCACTGAGCTCAAGCCCCAGTTAACTTAGCCCTGGTCTTAAGACCCAGTTATGTTAGCACCGGGCTCAAGCCCCAGTTATGATAGCACCGAGCTCAAGACCCAGTTATGTTAGCACTGGACTCAAGACCCAGTTATGTTAGCACTGAGCTCAAGCCCCAGTTATGATAGCACCGAGCTCAAGACCCAGTTATGTTAGCACTGAGCTCAAGACCCAGTTATGTTAGCACTGGGGTCAAGTCCCAGTTATGTTAGCACTGGACTCAAGACCCAGTTATGTTAGCACTGAGCTCAAGCCCCAGTTATGTTAGCACTGGTCTCAAGCCCCAGTTATGTTAGCACTGAGCTCAAGCCCCAGTTATGTTAGCACTGAGCTCAAGCCCCAGTTATGTTAGCACTGAGCTCAAGACCCAGTTATGTTAGCACTGAGCTCAAGACCCAGTTATGTTAGCACTGGTCTCAAGACCCAGTTATGTTAGCACTGAGCTCAAGCCCCAGTTATGTTAGCACTGAGCTCAAGCCCCAGTTATGTTAGCACTGAGCTCAAGTCCTAGTTATGTTAGCACTGGGCTCAAGACCCAGTTATGTTAGCACTGAGCTCAAGACCCAGTTATGTTAGCACTGAGCTCAAGCCCCAGTTATGTTAGCACTGGTCTCAAGACCCAGTTATGTTAGCACTGAGCTCAAGCCCCAGTTATGTTAGCACTGAGCTCAAGCCCCAGTTATGTTAGCACTGAGCTCAAGCCCCAGTTATGTTAGCACTGAGCTCAAGCCCCAGTTATGTTAGCACTGGGCTCAAGCCCCAGTTATGTTAGCACTGAGCTCAAGTCCCAGTTATGTTAGCACTGAGCTCAAGACCCAGTTATGTTAGCACTGAGCTCAAGACCCAGTTATGTTAGCACTGGTCTCAAGACCCAGTTATGTTAGCACTGGGCTCAAGTCCCAGTTATGTTAGCACTGAGCTCAAGACCCAGTTATGTTAGCACTGAGCTCAAGCCCCAGTTATGTTAGCACTGAGCTCAAGCCCCAGTTATGTTAGCACTGAGCTCAAGCCCCAGTTATGTTAGCACTGGGGTCAAGCCCCTGTTATGTTAGCACTGGACTCAAGACCCAGTTATGTTAGCACTGAGCTCAAGCCCCAGTTATGTTATCACTGAGCTCAAGTCCTAGTTATGTTAGCACTGGGCTCAAGACCCAGTTATGTTAGCACTGAGCTCAAGACCCAGTTATGTTAGCACTGAGCTCAAGCCCCAGTTATGTTAGCACTGAGCTCAAGCCCCAGTTATGTTAGCACTGAGCTCAAGCCCCAGTTATGTTAGCACTGAGCTCAAGCCCCAGTTATGTTAGCACTGAGCTCAAGCCCCAGTTATGTTAGCACTGGGGTCAAGCCCCTGTTATGTTAGCACTGGACTCAAGACCCAGTTATGTTAGCACTGAGCTCAAGCCCCAGTTATGTTATCACTGAGCTCAAGTCCTAGTTATGTTAGCACTGGGCTCAAGACCCAGTTATATTAGCACTGAGCTCAAGACCCAGTTATGTTAGCACTGAGCTCAAGCCCCTGTTATGTTAGCACTGAGCTCAAGCCCCAGTTATGTTAGCACTGAGCTCAAGCCCCAGTTATGTTAGCACTGGGCTCAAGCCCCAGTTATGTTAGCACTGGGCTCAAGTCCCAGTTATGTTAGCACTGAGCTCAAGCCCTAGTTATGTTAGCACTGAGCTCAAGCCCCAGTTATGTTAGCACTGAGCTCAAGACCCAGTTATGTTAGCACTGAGCTCAAGCCCCAGTTATGTTAGCACTGGTCTCAAGACCCAGTTATGTTAGCACTGAGCTCAAGCCCCAGTTATGTTAGCACTGGGCTCAAGCCCCAGTTATGTTAGCACTGAGCTCAAGCCCTAGTTATGTTAGCACTGAGCTCAAGTCCCAGTTATGTTAGCACTGAGCTCAAGCCCCAGTTATGTTAGCACTGGTCTCAAGCCCCAGTTATGTTAGCACTGAGCTCAAGCCCCAGTTATGTTAGCACTGAGCTCAAGCCCCAGTTATGTTAGGACTGAGCTCAAGCCCCAGTTATGTAAGCACTGGGCTCAAGCCCCAGTTATGTTAGCACTGAGCTCAAGTCCCAGTTATGTTAGCACTGAACTCAAGCCCCAATTATGTTAGCACTGAGCTCAAGCCCCAGTTATCTTAGCCCTGGTCTTAAGACCCAGTTATGTTAGCACTGGGCTCAAGCCCCAGTTATGATAGCACCGAGCTCAAGACCCAGTTATGTTAGCACTGGACTCAAGACCCAGTTATGTTAGCACTGAGCTCAAGCCCCAGTTATGATAGCACCGAGCTCAAGACCCAGTTATGTTAGCACTGAGCTCAAGACCCAGTTATGTTAGCACTGGGGTCAAGTCCCAGTTATGTTAGCACTGGACTCAAGACCCAGTTATGTTAGCACTGAGCTCAAGACCCAGTTATGTTAGCACTGGGCTCAAGTCCCAGTTATGTTAGCACTGGACTCAATCCCTAGTTATGTTAGTACTGGGCTCAAGCCCCAGTTATGTTAGCACTGGGCTCAAGTCCCAGTTATGTTAGCACTGGACTCAAGACCCAGTTATGTTAGCACTGAGCTCAAGTCCCAGTTATGTTAGCACTGGATTCAAGACCCAGTTATGTTAGCACTGAGCTCAAGCCCCAGTTATGTTAGCACTGGTCTCAAGCCCCAGTTATGTTAGCACTGAGCTCAAGCCCCAGTTATGTTAGCACTGAGCTCAAGCCCCAGTTATGTTAGCACTGAGCTCAAGACCCAGTTATGTTAGCACTGAGCTCAAGACCCAGTTATGTTAGCACTGGTCTCAAGACCCAGTTATGTTAGCACTGAGCTCAAGCCCCAGTTATGTTAGCACTGAGCTCAAGCCCCAGTTATGTTAGCACTGAGCTCAAGTCCTAGTTATGTTAGCACTGGGCTCAAGACCCAGTTATGTTAGCACTGAGCTCAAGACCCAGTTATGTTAGCACTGAGCTCAAGCCCCAGTTATGTTAGCACTGGTCTCAAGACCCAGTTATGTTAGCACTGAGCTCAAGCCCCAGTTATGTTAGCACTGAGCTCAAGCCCCAGTTATGTTAGCACTGAGCTCAAGCCCCAGTTATGTTAGCACTGAGCTCAAGCCCCAGTTATGTTAGAACTGGGCTCAAGCCCCAGTTATGTTAGCACTGAGCTCAAGTCCCAGTTATGTTAGCACTGAGCTCAAGACCCAGTTATGTTAGCACTGAGCTCAAGACCCAGTTATGTTAGCACTGGTCTCAAGACCCAGTTATGTTAGCACTGGGCTCAAGTCCCAGTTATGTTAGCACTGAGCTCAAGACCCAGTTATGTTAGCACTGAGCTCAAGCCCCAGTTATGTTAGCACTGAGCTCAAGCCCCAGTTATGTTAGCACTGAGCTCAAGCCCCAGTTATGTTAGCACTGGGGTCAAGCCCCTGTTATGTTAGCACTGGATTCAAGACCCAGTTATGTTAGCACTGAGCTCAAGCCCCAGTTATGTTATCACTGAGCTCAAGTCCTAGTTATGTTAGCACTGGGCTCAAGACCCAGTTATGTTAGCACTGAGCTCAAGACCCAGTTATGTTAGCACTGAGCTCAAGCCCCAGTTATGTTAGCACTGAGCTCAAGCCCCAGTTATGTTAGCACTGAGCTCAAGCCCCAGTTATGTTAGCACTGAGCTCAAGCCCCAGTTATGTTAGCACTGGGGTCAAGCCCCTGTTATGTTAGCACTGGACTCAAGACCCAGTTATGTTAGCACTGAGCTCAAGCCCCAGTTATGTTATCACTGAGCTCAAGTCCTAGTTATGTTAGCACTGGGCTCAAGACCCAGTTATATTAGCACTGAGCTCAAGACCCAGTTATGTTAGCACTGAGCTCAAGCCCCTGTTATGTTAGCACTGAGCTCAAGCCCCAGTTATGTTAGCACTGAGCTCAAGCCCCAGTTATGTTAGCACTGGGCTCAAGCCCCAGTTATGTTAGCACTGGGCTCAAGTCCCAGTTATGTTAGCACTGAGCTCAAGCCCTAGTTATGTTAGCACTGAGCTCAAGCCCCAGTTATGTTAGCACTGAGCTCAAGACCCAGTTATGTTAGCACTGAGCTCAAGCCCCAGTTATGTTAGCACTTGTCTCAAGACCCAGTTATGTTAGCACTGAGCTCAAGCCCCAGTTATGTTAGCACTGGGCTCAAGCCCCAGTTATGTTAGCACTGAGCTCAAGCCCTAGTTATGTTAGCACTGAGCTCAAGTCCCAGTTATGTTAGCACTGAGCTCAAGCCCCAGTTATGTTAGCACTGGGCTCAAGTCCCAGTTATGTTAGCACTGAGCTCAAGCCCTAGTTATGTTAGCACTGAGCTCAAGTCCCAGTTATGTTAGCACTGAGCTCAAGCCCTAGTTATGTTAGCACTGAGCTCAAGCCCCAGTTATGTTAGCACTGGTCTCAAGACCCAGTTATGTTAGCACTGAGCTCAAGCCCCAGTTATGTTAGCACTGGGCTCAAGCCCCAGTTATGTTAGCACTGGTCTCAAGCCCCAGTTATGTTAGCACTGGTCTCAAGCCCCAGTTATGTTAGCACTGGGCTCAAGCCCCAGTTATGTTAGCACTGGGCTCAAGCCCCAGTTATGTTAGCACTGGGCTCAAGTCCTAGTTATGTTAGCACTGGGCTCAAGCCCCAGTTATGTAAGCACTGGGCTCAAGTCCCAGTTATGTTAGCACTGAGCTCAAGCCCCAGTTATGTTAGCAATCTTTCATTACTGTGTCATATTGTATGGCACATATATTGTATTTATGTGGGAAGTGGGTCCTCCAATTCTTCTGCTCCTGTGAATATTCATTTAACATTTTCCTTATATGTATTATGATTTAATTGTTCCGATATACAACATTAAATGCTATGTTTACTTGAAATAATGTTAAATTAAAAATACAGAGAGCTAGACATTATATTCTACAGGAGACTGTGCTCTGGTCTGAAGTAAAAGTGAAACATTGCAGAACTTTTTCCAGATAAAAAAAGTAAGTGAATCTTGCATCAATTTCTAGAGTAGGGTTCAGCAATCTTGGCACTTCAGATGTTGTAGAACTACATTTCCTATGATGCTCAAACAATTTAATCTGGCTGAGCATCATGGGAAATGTAGTTCTAAAACATCTGGAATACCACGGTTGCTGACCCCTGGTCTAGAGGATAAGTACAATGAATGTATGTAATACATGCTTTTTTAAAGGGACAGTAAAGTCAAAATTACAGTTTCATGAGTCAGATAGCGCAGGCAATTTTAAACAACTTTCCAATTTACTTCTGTTATCAAATTTGCTTTGTTCTCTTGGTAATTTTTATTGAAGAGTAAAACTAGGTAGGCTCATTGGAGCTCAGGAGTGTGCACGTGTCTTTAGTACTCTAATGCTACAGTCTTTTGCAACATTGAATAACAAAGCTACAAATAATGTTACAAAACAATAGTGCAATAATGTTTTACACCCAACCTGCACAAAAAGAATGTACTCACTAGGAAGCTGATATAGAATCCTAACTTGTTTTATTGAAGACTCTCAACAGATATATCTTCAAACAACTTTTAATAAAACCAATTAAAATCAAACTCAACACGTTTCAGTGTATTAACCACCTATATCAAGAGCTGTTCAAATGTAAAAAAACCCATAAATTATGCTTACCTTATAATTTCATGGTGGTGAAAGTCCACTATGCATTACTCCTTAGAATTACTGTTCTCTACTACTAGGAGGAGGCAAAGAGCTCCATGAAACCCCTCCCACCTCACAGTCTAACGCAAAGCCAAACAAAAGGTAGGAAAAAGCAATAAGAGCAAAAAAATGTGAAGGGAAAAAAGATGTGTTTAAGAAAAAGAAACAAAACCAAAAACATAGTGTGGGGTCTCATGGACTCTCACCACCATGAAATAAATGAATGTATCAGGTAAGCATGTATTATGTTTTCTTTCATACAGGTGGTGAGAGTCCATGATCCATTATTACTGGGAACTAATACCCAAGATGTGAAGTCCACAAGTAACTAGACATAAATGCCTAGATTACGAGTGGCGCTCAAACTAGAGCGCAAGTGTGCTATGGGGTTTTTTCAGGCTCCCTAGAGCATCTTCAGCCTCTCTAGCCTCACCAGTCCTTATGTTATTAAATGCTATTTAATAATATAAGGACTGGTGAGGCTAGAGAGGCTGAAGACGCTCTAGGGACCCGGAAAAAAAAACAGTGGTTTAATAGAGCTCCTCTAGTTTGGGAATCTTTGCCTCCTCCTAGTGGTAGGAAAGGGCAATTCCCAGGAGTAATGGATTGTGGACTCTCACCAAAAAAGAGCTGTATCATCCCATACTCGTTACATACATTATATACCCTGTATACTTTGTAGCTCCTCCTACCAATCACATGCCTTGTGTGAGAGGTTTACATAGGCGTCTATACTAATTATTGCCAAAAGTGATTACAGGTATACCTCACTTTACAGCGCTTCACTTTACAGCGCTTCGCTAATACAGCGCTTTGTCGAGCTGAAGTTCAACCTCCAAAGATTTTTAAACAGTGCTGTAATCATTGTGAGATTGCGAGAAAAGGGACTGTCACCATTTTGTTATGCACAGTTCACTCTGTTTACAGCATTATAGTGCAATCTGTGTCTCAGTGGTATAGTCTGACAAATTTTACTACAGTCATTGTCACTATTTTACAGGTACAGTATTTATTAAATACTTTGCTGTGCTAGTTTAAACTAAATGCAGCACTATTGCACTCCTAATATTTCTTAGTTCAAACATGTTTTCAAGTTTTTAAACACACTGGCAAGTGAAAAGAAAGCTAAAACTGCCTTGTTTCACTTTAAGGCGGTTTTCACTTTACAGCGGGGCTCCGGTCCCTAACCCGCTGTATGAGCGGGGTATACCTGTATGTATAATTTTTAAAGCAATTTTATCTATGCCGCTGGTTTTCTGACAATCAATTTTAACTCTATAATCTCCATTGGCACTCCTTTAAGTCCTCTCTCAGGCAGTCCAAACATAACAAATAATCACATGTTGTTCATTCTCCAATCACGCTCCTTCTACCACTCCTCAAATCATATTTGCTTGAAATTATGATGTCAATACAGTTCCCTTTCAAGCTCTGTCATAATTATCAGTTCTCTCTCAGGTCCTCAGTAGGACAGGTTACTTCCTCAGTAGTATTTGCCTGAAATTGTGATGTCATTGTCTTGTTATTAGATCACCAGATTTGTCCAGCTAGCTCCTAGTATAGCATTGCTGCTCTGGAGCTAAATTGAATTATGTGTTGAACCACTTTGCAGGGGTTAAACTCATACATATATGCAGGCATTGGTGAAGTAATAGAATACTCTAACCACACAGTCTAAATTGGCTAACAAAGACCTGTGTTGAAAAGCAGATATCCACAAGGATCATATCTTTTTAACTTACGGACAATATTGTGAACTAGATGGTGCAGATCGTTCTTATTGTTATCACTGGTTTAAATTACGATCTAGAGTTACTCTCATCCTCACTCAATGCAGTAGAATTGCAAAATTAACAAGTACATAAAAAAGATAAGGCAATAACACTTACTCTCAATTTCAAATAAGCAGTAGATTTTTTTCTGACAAATGTATTTCTAACATTTTCCGGCCCCCTGTATCATGTGACAGACATCAGCCAATCACACACTAGTATACGTATAACCTGTGAGCTTGTGCACATGCTCAGTAGGATCTTGTTCCCCAGAAAGTGTGAATATAAAAAGACTGTGCAAAGATTGATAATGGAAGTAAATTAGAAAGTGTCTTAAAACTGCATGTTCTATCTGAACCATACAAATTTATTTTGACTTGAGTGTCCCTTTAGCTAAATCTAGAACTAAAAAAGTGATCTCACAGCTATATCCATACTTTACTTGCATACCCCAAATAAAGCTTAATTTATGGTGAAATGGGAAGAGGATACAGAAATTAATTTAAGTGGATAAATACAATTAAAAAAGATACTTCTATTTCAATATGTGAAAACCTTCAGGAAAACTATCTGAAACTAGCATTTAGATGGTACCCTAATCCTACTAGGTTACATCTAGCATACTCCCCTTCTCATAGTTTATGCTTTAGGGGACGTACAGAACATGTGTGGTGGACATGCATTATGTTCAACAATTGTGGGGTGAGACTCTAATCTCCTAAATGCTGTTCGAGATCATCAAATTATTCTTACCTCTGCCCAAGCATTTTTACACTGCCCATCAAAACATTTCTCTAAACCCACAAACAAGTAAATGACCACAATCTGTACAGCTATTAGGGTCTGCATCACAAAATATTGCAGAACAATAGTCCAGAGTTTTTTAATCATTATATCTAAAATAAAATATTTTCATGAAATGTCTAGCTTGTCATCCAGTTTTTTAAATAGTCGCGAGGAATACTTGGAGATATAGGAACTTTGGATTGCTTATATAGATACACAATCTGGTGGAATTGGCATCACACTCTATTACCCTCTGATAGTCATAATACCATCACCCCCCACCCTCCCACAGACCGAACCTTATATTTCCATCCCCTTTAGATAACCTATAATATCTATAAGATGAGACTTGCTTGGTCACTAAGTGCCATTTTTTATATTGCGTATCTTTGGGTCACATTTGAGTATATATCTCTTGTCACATTTTCACTGTCCTTTTACTTGCTATTAAAATAATACAACTGTTATATTTATCTGTCGGCACCTCCATGTCGAATTGTATTTAAGTTTTTTTTTCAGGACAGAGACTGCTATGACTTAAAGGGACACTGTACCCAAAAATTTAATTTCGTGATTCAGATTGAGCATGATATTTAAAGCAAATTTCTAATTTAATCCTATTATCAAATTATCTTCATTCTCTTGGTATCTTTATTTGAAATGCAAGAATGTAAGTTTAGATGCCGGCCCATTTTTGGTGAACAACCTGGGTTGTCCTTGCTGATTGGTGGATAAATTCATCCACCAATAAAAAAGTGCTGTCCAGAGTACTGAAACCAAAAAAAATCTTAGATGCCTTATTTTTAAAAAAATGATAGCAAGAGAACGAGGAAAAATTGATAATAGGAGTAAATTAGAAAGTTGCTTAAAATTGCATGCTCTTTCTGAATTACAAATGAACAAATTTGGGTTCAGTGTCCCTTTAATGAATTATAATATATTGAAACACTGATAAGAACCTCAACATCAACATGTTTTTTTTTCTCTTTCTAAAACTTTAAAATGTCAATAAAGTTTGTTTCAGAAATAAAGTACTCTAATAAATTAGAGAATTTTCTTTTTCAATTTCATGCCACTTTAAGAATACAATGTATATAAAAGTAAATATGCACATACATATAATCGTGTATTCTCTTATCTTCACTAGAAATAAAACTACAAAGATATAGACTGTCCTGCACCACTAAGTGAACACAATGGGATGCCTCGTTGCCTTGGCGATTTTACTACACTTTGCAGCTGTGCAGGCCCAAGAAGGTAAAAAAAATATGAATATTTGTATTTTCTTTAATTCAAAGTATTTATCTGTATAGTAATATGATTTGCCTTTTAAACTGTGTACCATAACGTAAACTCCCTTTTTTGTTTTATTGTCTCTTCTTTTCATTGCTTGTCTCCTTTTAAATGGGCATGCTCCAAATCCAGTTTACTTCTTTTATAAAATGTAATTTGTTCTCGTGGAATTCTTTGTTGAAGAGAATACCTAAGTAGGTTTCATGCACGTGTCTGGGGAACTTTATGGCAGCAGTATTGCAGGACTATTCTGAGCACTAGATGGCATTGTGTATAATGTTAAAAATATTGTAAAAAAAACTGCTGCTATATAGTACTCCTAAGCTTACCTACCTGCTAATTCAGCAAAGGTTACCAAGAGCAATTTGATAATAGAAGAAAAATGTAAAGTTCTTTAAATTTGCATGTTCCTTCTGAATCATGAATGAAAAAAAATTGTTTTCTTGTCCCTTAAACCTTTCATTTTATTTCATTTTATTGTATTCTTTCTTCATACACAAGTATCTTTCTCCCTGTTATTTCCAGATGATCACATGTTACTTCAGGTCCTGTTTTACCAACCCAACATTCCAGTCACCGGAATGCTGATGATGTTTGACAATGAGCAGATGTTCCGTTATAATTTCTCTGACAACTCCACTATCCCCAGGATTGGAGAGTTCAAGAAATGGGCAGATCAAAGCGTTTTTCCCAGTCCCAAAAACATCACGAAACGCCTGCAGCGATGTCACAATATATGGGAGAACCTGACCAAAAGTTTTGTAAATGTTACACCAGAGGCCAAAGGTCAGCAACACTTATTTAAAAGGATATGAAACCCAAATTTTCTCTTTCATGATTCAGATAGAACAGAAATTTTAAGCAAATTTTAATTTACTTTTATTATCATTTTATCTTTGTTCTCTTGGTATCTTTATTTGAAAAAGCAGGAATGTATAAGCTTAGGAGTCAGCCTATTTTTGGTTCAGCACCTTGGGTAGAGCTTGCTGATTGGTGGCTAAATTTGGTCACCAATCAGCAAGCATTACCGAGGTGCTGAATAAAAAAAATGAGCTGGCTCCTAAGCTTACATTCCTGCTTTTCAAATAAAGATGCCAAGAAAACAAAGAATAATAGGAGTAAATTAAAAAGTTGCTTAAAATTGCTGCTCTATCTGAATTCATATCCCTTTCAAGCAAAATTAGGGTTGTTACTATATCATCTTTTATTATGTTACATTTGTGCGTATTTTACCGAATATTTTCGTAGTATGATAGGCCGTTGTTTTTTCTAGGATGCATGCATCCATGACATCAGGCATTCAGGGCACAAGTAGTAAATTATAACCGCACATCCATGTTTAGAGGCAAGCTAAAATAAATTCTGAAACAAAATGATTCATTACACCATTGTATGACATTAGAAGTGAAATGTTTAAGTAGATTCTGAAATTAGCATGGTATGTATGTATGTTTGTGCACAACTCATTTCTATGGTCAAATTAATTATTGGCTGATAAGGACAACTCTCATTATTATTATTTTAATTATTATTATCATTTATTAGAATAATGCCACAAATTTCTATAGTGCTCTATTGGTTTATACTGACACACCCCATACGCATAAAAAAGTGTTTTTTCCCACCATGAGATTATTTGGTAAAAACAACATGCAGTATATCTTAAAACCCCTTTTTAGATGCAATGAAGGGGAAAAAACTTTAACCCCTTAATAACTCAGTCTGGGTTTTGCCAAAATAAGCTATTACAACATGCTTCACCCCTGAAGGCTATAGTGCGGTCTTAACATTACACTATTTAATTTAACCCCCTCAATGGAAAATGACTGCCAACAAAAAAGGTATGTTGGCTGTGGTTAAAGGGTTAATGTCCCTTTAAATTATTTGTCCACTGTAGCAAAATGTGACAATCTTTCAGACACTTTAGTAAATAGATTCCTACCAAAAAGTTCAAACAACTTGCACCTGCCCCAAATTATAGGCATTGTTAGAGCTTTAAGAGCAAAACACATCACTTTTACAGAAAAGCAGTTGACGTATACATTGTATGGAAATGCTTAATTCCTCTATTGATATCAAGAGAAATCCTGATTAGTGAGACTTGTCATTCACACCCTACAAGTATTTATCAAATATCAATCCTCTTTTTCTAAGGTTTTAACATTCAGAGATAATTGATAAAATAAAATAAATCAGCTATAAAGTTGTACCATCTGTATTTATAATTCAGTTTTGCCTTTATCGCAAGTTTCATGTACAGCAAATTATGTTTTATGCTTTTTGGCGCATAAACACACTCCACTGATACATTTACCTTTCCATAGCATATTATGCCAACTGGAAATGTTTTGGCAATTTAATGCATCCTCTGTTCATTTCTGGAGTGGGAAGAAACCATTTTTATGTAATGCTACAATCTTTTTGCTGTACCATTAAGTAATAGCATATCTGTAGTCTTCCATTGTTGTATTCTAGAATTAAATTTTTTATCAACTGATATAATATGTATCTAATATATGAATAATGACCTTTTCCTTTCCTTCCTTCTCTAGGATTACCAGATCTGAAGGTGTTTCTGGAAGTCCCACTACACATAGGTGTACCCAATAAGCTGATCTGCTCCATCGCTAATGTGTTTCCACCATCCATCAGCGTCCCCTGGAGAAAGAACGGCTGGCCAGTGAATGAAGGGATAAGTTCCTCTGGTTACTTCTCTATTGATTCTGCATTTCAGACCTTCTTCTACCTCAATATGACACCCACATACCATGACAGCTACTCCTGCAATGTGAAGGTCGTTGGAGAGAATTATACAACTGTCAAATACTGGGGTGAGGGTACTGCTTTGATCATATATAGAAGACCATGAAAAGAAAAGAAAACATAATTATTTTTCATATTCCTAAGGAGGTAGGGTAGGGGACTATCTAAAGTCTCTATTCTTCTGATGTGCCTCTAGAGAGAACAAGATAGGCTCTTGATGCGTATTGTGTCACACAGGAGTGAGGGATAGATTCATAGCTCCCTTCTAAGTCACTGTGTCACCATACTAGGGTAGGGGCAGACTCAGTGCTTTTCTGTGTCACTGTGTCACCTTGCTGGAAGAGTGCAGACTTATAGTGCCCTTTTGTGCCACTATGTCACCCTGCTGGGAGACTGCAGACTCATAGTACCCTTCTGTGTCATTATGTCCCTATTGCTGGAGGAGTGTAGACTCATAGTGCGCTTTTGTGTCACTGTGTCACCCAGCTGGGGGGAGGGACAGACTCAATACTCCTTTCTGTCTGTTTCATTGAGGTACCCTGTAGGAAAAGATACATGCTCATTACTCCAATCTGTGTCTTCCTGCAAGGTGTGCAAACCTGTATCTTATTCTGCCTGCACCACCATGTCACCTTGCACCTTGTTACCTGCAGTAGGAGGGACAGACTCATATCTCCCTTCTGCCTGTGTCACCCTGCTGGGGATGGGATTGGCTCACTATTTCATTCTCTCTATGTCATTCTGTCACCCTGTAAGAAGAGAGGTAGGCTCAATACTACAATCTGTGTCACTGTGTCAACCTTTAAGGGCAGGGTACAGATTCAAAGTGTTTGTGCCCCTTTGTCACCTTGCAGGGAACAATACAGAATGGCTCCCTTTTGTCCCTGTAGAGTGGGAAATAATTTATACTCATAAGTTAATTTTGTTTGTGTCACTTTGTCCCCTGCAAGGGGAGGTGCAGAATCACAGATTCCTTCTATCTATGAAATTGTGTCCTCCTGTAGGGTAAGGGACAACCTCATAACTTCTTTCATTCATTGTCATGGTGGATGGAGTTAGCGTCTTTTTTAATTTTTGTCTCATCTTTTCCTTTCAGTTCCTGAATATCCTGTGCCCTCAGATTTACTGGAAAATGTACTCTGTGGTTTTGCTTTCGCTCTTGGTATTGTCTTCTTGTTCTTGGGTGCTATATTCCTCTACTTGACAAAGAAGCTACACAATACTGGTAAGTGATGGTTTTCCCAAGCTGATTGCATAGGCATGCACTGTAATACAGCTCTCTATAATAATGACGTACTGTGCACCTTGATTTGGTTCTTCAGTAAAACATCTGAACACCCCCTTTCTCTGACACTGGTAAATCAAGACGCTGCCTCTGGGGTACAATCCTCAGTAATACATTGTATTTATACAGTCACCTCTAGGGTAAGGCCTTCAGAAATAAATCCAATGTATACAGCTTCTTTATATGACACCTATACAGTGTGTGGCCTCCTCTGGGGTGGGACCCTAATTTACACATTTTTTTAAAACTCATCTCTATTACACTGATATGGTATGTGGCTTTGTCTGGGGTGGGGCCATCAGCAACACATATTTAAACAGCTCCTCTGTATTACACGATAACGTGTGTGGCCTCCTGTGGGTTGGGGCCCTAATTTACACATATTTATACAGCTCCTCTGTAATACACTGATTTGGTATGTTGCCTCCTCTGGGGTGGGGCCATCAGTAACACATATTCATACAGCTCCTCTGTATTAAACTGATATAGTATGTTGCCTCCTCTGGGGTGGGGCCATTAGTAACACATATTTATACAGCTCCTCTGTATTGCACTGATTTGGTATGTTGCCTCCTCTGGCGTGGGGCCATCAGTAACACATATTCATACAGCTCCTCTGTATTAAACTGATATAGTATGTTGCCTCCTCTGGGGTGGGGCCATTAGTAACACATATTTATACAGCTCCTCTGTATTGCACTGATTTGGTATGTTGCCTCCTCTGGCGTGGGGCCATCAGTAACACATATTTATATAGCTCCTCTGTATTACACTGATTTGGTATGTTGCCTCCTCTGGGGTGGGGCCATTAGTAACACATATTTATACAGCTCCTCTGTGTTACACTGTTACAGTGTGTGGCCACCTCTGCATTTAATTTATACATCTCCTTTCCATTAAATCAACGTTTCAATTTACTTCTATTATCTAATTTATTTTTTTATCTTTGTTAAAGGGTATAACTTGGTAGGTTCAGGAGCATTCACAATGCACTATATAATAGTTTTGTTTGTAAAAAATGTTTTTAACATTGTTATACATTGTTGTGTACTAAAGGGTAGCAAGTTTACAACAATGTATTACATTATAACAAATATTGTTGATTAGTGAACTAAAGCATTCTATTTTCTTTTACATCAGAACATCACTTTATATATATATATATATATATATATATATATATATATATATATATATATATATATATATATATATATATATTAGAAATAATTAGAAGACTTCTAATAATCCAAGCCTTCTCAGATAGGGAGGAGTCACGGGTATTTGGTGGAAGGGGTTGGGTGGGACTGTAATCCTCCCTTCTTTTCCCACCACCAGTCTTCCCAGGCTCCCCCAACCTTCACAACACTCCCCTACCACACCTATGGTATGTCCGATCCCTCTCATCATGGTACTGTACACAAAACACTGAGATATCATTAATGGTGCATATGCATAGTGGTTAGGAGCTCTGTTTACCAAGTATTAACTATGATGTTGCACAAACACAACTAGTTAGCTTTACATCTTTCTCTTTCTTCCAGCAGAATTTAAAATGCATTTGTCACAATATATTTCAAACATCTCAAGCTTTATTGACAGCAGGAGTGTAGACAAGCAATTTACTGACTTATGATAACCATGATAACTGCCAATTGTGCTCTTAGTGAAGCCTGAGATGTGGGCAACAATCTATTCCCAGTAAGACCTTTGCTGTAAGGGAAAGTATGCACATTTCACAAAGGTTTTCAAGCTTTACAAGTCACCCAACCACCGCAGCTATTTTTTTTTTTTAGTAGACTGAAGTGCGTCATCTCTACTTAGTATGTGAGTTCCCCCGCAGAGCCGGTCAATAGCAAGATCGTGAGTCTCTGTTTGGATCGTGAGTCTCTGTTTGGCCATCATACCCTAACAGTCTCTGTATTTAACCCTTTGAGTGCTAATGACGGCTCTGAGCCGTCACAGAGTTTCCCACTCTGGTGCTAATGACAGCTCAGAGCCGTCACTAGCATTCTCCCAACTTGAGGGAGATCTGGGGGCTCCCACCCTCTCCTACCCCGGCGATCGTGCCTGTAGAGTGACAGGCATCGCCGGGGTTTCCCGTTTTGCATGGTAACATCACGCGCAATAACGTGATGACGGTCACCGCGCAACTTTATTTATACTTAACAATCTTAAGTATAGGAGCAGGAGGCATGCTGCGTAGAAGCCTGTATATCAGGCATCTAAGCAGCTACAGACCCCCAAGACCCACCATTGGAAAAAAAAAAAAAAAAAAAGTAAAAAAAAATTGTTAAAAAAATAACAAAATTAAAAAAACATCAAAAAATATTAGCATCCAGGTGGGAAAGTGCTTAGCACTCAAGGGACACTCAAGTACAATTTTAAACAGCTTTTCAATTTACTTTCATTAACAAAATCTGCACAATCTCTTTATATTTACACTTTTTGAGTCACCAGCTCCTACTGAGCATGTGCAAGAATTCACAGTATATACGTATATGCATTTGTTATTGGCTAATGGCTGTCACATGATGCAGTGGGAGAGGAAATAGAAATAACTTTGATTTGTCAGAAAAAAAAAATCTACTACTCATTTGAAGTTCAGATTTAGGGGTATATTTATTAATGTGCGAGCGGACATGATACAAAGTAGCGTATCATGTCCGCTGCACATCGATAAATGCGGACAGCATACGCTGTCGGCATTTATCATTGCACAAGCAGTTCTTGTGAACTGCTGGTGCAATACCGCGCCCTGCAGATTTGCGGCCAATCTAGCAGGGAGTGTCAGTCAACCCGATCATATAGGATCAGGTTGATTTCTGTCCACGGCCTCAGTGCAGGCGGACAAGTTATGGAGCAGCGGTCTTTAGACTGCTGCTTCATAACATCTGTTTCTGGCAAGCCTAAAAGCTCGCCGGAAACAAGGGGCATCAAGCTCCATACAAAGCTTGATAAATTGGCCCCTAAGTGCTATTGAATTGTCTTTTTGTCGTATATTTGTTCATTATGCAAATCTACTGTATTTACTGGTCCTTTAAAACACCAGTAGCAGTACTTTTAATGAGAAAAGGAAGCGCTTGCTTGCACATAACTCAAGTATCATTTGTTCACTGGATGATATCTTTACTGAATGCTCACTGGATGATATTTTTACTGATTGCTTACTGGATGATATCTTTACTGATTACTCACTGGATGATATCTTTACTGAATGCTCACTGGATGATATCTTTACTGAATGCTCACTGGATGATATCTTTACTGATTGCTCACTGAATGATATCTTTACTGATTACTCACTGGATGATATCTTTACTGATTGCTCACTGGATGATATCTTTACTGATTGCTCACTGGCTGATATCTTTACTGATTGCTCACTGGACGATATCTTTACTGATTGCTCACTGGATGATATCTTTACTGATTGCTCACTGGCTGATATCTTTACTGATTACTCACTGGACGATATCTTTACTGATTGCTCACTGGATGATATCTTTACTGATTGCTCAATGGCTGATATCTTTACTGATTACTCACTAGACGATATCTTTACTGATTGCTCACTGGATGATATCTTTACTGATTACTCACTGGCTGATATCTTTACTGAATGCTCACTGGCTGATATCTTTACTGATTGCTCACTAGATGACGTTGGATGCCAATAGGGTACCAGCGTCGTTGGTACCCTATTGGCATTTGTTGAGCAATTAAACCAAGTGGTCAATAATTTGAAATTCACATTAACCTTTAGTGAGGAAAAAGTGGTATTCCTGGACACAATACATTTAAATAAGGAAACTTGTAGTTTTAAAATTGACCTTCATAGAAAGGAAACTGATAGGAATACTTTGTTAAGGTATGAAAATTTTCATAACGAGCCCTTAAAAAATTCTTTACCACGCAGTCAGTTCAAAAGAGTAAAGAGGATTGTAAATGAGAAATCTTTGATCAATTGTAGGTTACAAGAAATGGGGGATAAGTTTATACAAAGGGGATACCCATTAAAATTAATTGAGAGTAAAATTACAAGGGCATATGCTCCAGAAGTAAAAGGTAGTAATATTGCTAGAATTAAGAAAGATAATGAAGAAAGGGTAGTATGTGTTACACAATTTAACCCTATAAGTAAAGAAATTAGTAATATTATATCTAAACACTGGCACATTATAAAAAATTGTAATTCAGACATTGAATCCTTTAAAAAGCCACCTATTATGGCATATCGAAGAGCACAAAACTTAGGAGATATGTTAGTCAGAAATGATTTGGGCTCCAAAAAGAAACAAAAATATATAACTAAAAAAAGCTATGGAACCTTTCCATGTTTAGGTTGTGCGAGCTGCAGTGCAGTTATTAAAGGGACAGAATTTCAACATCCCCAAACAGGGAAAAAATTTAGCATCAACAATTATTATACGTGTGACTCATCCTATGTCATAAACCTAATTAAATGCCCATGTTCCAAAATCTATGTTGGAGAGACTACCAGAAAGGTACGGGATAGGATGAGTCAACACAGATCCAATATTAGATGTGGGGACCAGGAAGCCCCTGTATCTTGCCACTTTCTTAGTGCAGGTCATAACATAAGCCAATTACGCTGGCAAATAATTGATGGAGTGGATAAATTAAGAAGAGGTGGCAATAGGGAAACCATATTGAAACAAAAAGAATCTTATTGGATTTATAAATTGGATGCTTTAATCCCTAAAGGTATTAATAGAGAACTGGACCTTAAAGTATTTCTATAATTTCTATAATGTATATTAGATTAACAAAAATACAAAAAGGTAGTATTTCTATGCTATGTAAATTATTTGAGAAATAATAATGAGTATCAACATTGGTCTTTGAATATTTTATTATCAAAAGGTGTATAGGTAAATGGTATATTGTTTTTAACTTTATATATGTGTTTAAGTGCAATAATATGTGTAACCACTAGGTGGTAGTATTGAGTGATATAGTTCACTTTGTGACAATACAAAGGGTTAATAGGTAGGCCTATAAATGTAGTTAATCAGATGAGGCCCATTAGCATGATTAAGGTATAACTTCCCGAAACGTTGCTGCAAACCTGCTTGTACCTGCAAGGGAGAAAGATGTCTTAATAAAATTATTGAAAATTCGTTGAAGGTGCTGTGGATTTTTCTATTTTCTTATTAGTTAAGAGGTTGGACAGTCCCTCTAGTCACTTGCATCTTCATTTACTCTGGAGCTGTACACTGCTTGTTTGTGTTCGATGATATAGTTACTGATTGCTCACTGGATGATATCTTTACTGATTACTCACTGGCTGATATCTTTACTGATTGCTCACTGGATGATATCTTTACTGATTGCTCACTGGCTGATATCTTTACTGATTGTTCACTGGATGATATCTTTACTGATTGCTCACTGGATGATATATTTACTGATTGCTCACTGGATGATATCTTTACTGATTACTCACTGGATGATATCTTTACTGATTACTCACTGGCTGATATCTTTACTGATTGTTCACTGGATGATATATTTACTGATTGCTCACTGGATGATATATTTACTGATTGTTCACTGGATGATATCTTTACTGATTGTTCACTGGATGATATCTTTACTGATTGCTCACTGGATGATATATTTACTGATTGCTCACTGGATGATATCTTTACTGATTACTCACTGGCTGATATCTTTACTGATTGTTCACTGGATGTTATATTTACTGATTGCTCACTGGCTGATATCTTTACTGATTGCTCACTGGATGATAACTTTACTGATTGCTCACTGGCTGATATCTTTACTGATTGCTCACTGGATGATATATTTACTGATTACTCACTGGCTGATATCTTTACTGATTGCTCACTGGCTGATATCTTTACTGATTGCTCACTGGATGATATCTTTACTGATTACTCACTGCCTGATATCTTTACTGATTGCTCACTGGATGCTATATTTACTGATTACTCACTGGATGATATATTTACTGATTGCTCACAGGCTGATATCTTTACTGATTAATCACTGGTTGATATCTTTACTGATTGCTCACTGGATGATATGTTTACTGATTGCTCACAGGCTGATATCTTTACTGAATACTCACTGGATGATATATTTACTGATTGCTCACTGGCTGATATCTTTACTTATTGCTCACAGGCTGATATATTTACTGATTACTCACTGGCTGATATCTTTACTTATTGCTCACTGGATGATATCTTTACTGATTGCTCACAGGCTGATATCTTTACTGAATGCTCACTGGATGATATATTTACTGATTGCTCACTGGCTGATATCTTTACTGATTGCTCACAGGCTGATATATTTACTGATTACTCACTGGCTGATATCTTTACTGATTGCTCACTGGATGATATCTTTACTGATTGCTCACTGGATGATATCTTTACTGATTGCTCACTGGATGATATATTTACTGAGGGGCATGGGCATGCCTCCATATGCATGAAAGAAATAATAAGTTTTGTTTCTAATATATTTGATAATTTTCTCGTTTTAAAGCAAATTAAAAAAAAGGCTTTAAAAGACCAGTAAATACAGTAGACTTTCAATAAATGCATGATAAAAAAACCAATGCAATAGCACTTAGGGGTCGATTTATCAAGCTGTGGCGGACAGGGGCGTGTATACGTGCCCCTGTCCACTGCAGCTCACCTCTAGCGGGCTGAATTCCACTGCCAAAATTGAGCATTGCACATGAGCACTATTTTGCGCTCGCGTGCAATCCCGCCCCTGCTCGCACACAGCCAATCACGCGCGGGCAGGAGCTGTCAATCTCCCCGGTCAGACGAGATTGGAGAGATTGAAAAGAGGTGACGAAAGGTTAAAGAAGCAGCGGCTCCTCCTGTATCATGTGACAGCCATCACCCAATCACAAATGCATGTACGTATATTCTATTAATTCTTGCACATGCTCAGTAGGAGCTGGTGACTCAAAAAGTGTAAATATAAAAAGAATGTGCACTTTTTGTTTATTGAAGTAAATTGGAAAGTTGTTTAAAATCGCATGCTCTATCTGAATCACGAAAGTTTAATTTTGACTTGATTATCCCTTTAATGTCACGTAATGTTGTATCTTACCTTTTTCGTAGACATGAATGACTGGGATTATATTTACATTAGATGGATAATTTCCACACAAAGCCTGTTGGCTTCTGTACCACAATTCCCCATATATTATGCAATGCATTTAATGTTATATATTTTGTTTTTATATGTAAAATTCCAATACACCCACTTTAGTAACAAATAAAATGTAACCCGACACTCCTGTAGAATGTACATTATTTGAGATATTCACGTCCTGTATCAATATATACTGTCAGGTCCTTGTAAATATTTACTGTATCAGTATTGTATCATTAAATGTAAAAGTGATGTGTATCCATTTGCTCATGAAGACAGTTCTAAAGAATATGGTGGAACTTAAAGGGACACTGAACCCAATTTTTTTCGTTCATGATTCAGATAGAGCATGACATTTTTAACAACTTTCAAATTTACTCCATTATTATTTTTTCTTCATTCTCTTGCTATCTTTATTTTAAAAGCAGGAATGTAAATCTTAGCAGCCAGCCCATTTTAGGTTCAGCACCATGGATAGCGCTTGCTTATTGGAGGCTTACATTTACCCACCAATAAGCAACCATAACCCAGGTTCTCAACCAAAAATAGGCCGGCTTCTGTGCATCATATTCCTGTTTTTTAAATAAAGATAGCAAGAGAATGAAGAAAAATTGATAATAGGAGTAAATTAGAAAGCTGCTTAAAATTGCATACTCTATCTGAATCATGAAAGAAAAAAGTGATTGTAAACTTTAACAAATTAAAGTCCAGTATTAAATAAGACTCTTAAAAACAGGGGCACTTTAATTAATTTTACAAGTTTACAAAGGGGCATGAAACCCAAATGTTTCCTTTCATGATTTAGAAAGATCATGCAATTTTAAACAACTTTCCAATTTACTTCTATGATCTAATTTGCTTCATTCTCTTCATACCCATTGTTTAAAAGCATATCTTAATAAGCTCAGTAGCTGCTGATTGGTGGCGGCACATAGATGCCTCGTGTGATTGGCTCATCCATGTGCATTGCTATTTATTTAACAAAGGATATCTAAAGAATGAAGCAAACAGAATTAAATTGTTATGTTGTTTAAAATAATATTCTCTATCTGACTCACAAAAGAAACCTTTTGGGTTTAATTTCCCTTTAATGTAATATAGAGATAGCTAATATACAGTCACTGAAACATTTAATTGGCATTGGGACAAAGCTTTTAATAGTATTTTAACTGTTTGATGTCTTGCATCTTGTGCCTGTCAATATTTTGTGATATTTTAAATGTTTACTATTATTTTAATATTCTTAATTTTTTCCATATAGATTGACACTCCAGAACTCTGCAGCAGCTGCTAATGTCACCAGGGGGTTAATAAAAGTGCTAAATGCCACATTAACCCTTTTTCAGGCGTTTGATGGCGTACCTTCTACAGTGCCATACACAATCACTGAAGTCTACCTCGTAGGATGTGAATATCAAATATCCGTCGTATTACAGAAGTGCCTTATTGCCTTGTAGTCTCAAAGGCATATTTTATGAAATGAAGTTGGAGAGGACACATTTAGAGGTGTTATAGATTATGAAGCATGATAAAGAAATTTAACTAGACTCAGAAAGTGTTATAAAAGACTTGTAACATGGTGTTAAAGGGATACTAAACACATTTTTTTTTTCATGATTCAGATAGACGAAGCGATTTTAAGCAACTTTCTAATTTACTCCTATTATCAATTTTTCTTCATTCTCTTGGTATCTTTATTTGAAAAAGCTTAGAAGACGGACCATTTTTGGTTAAGCACTCTGTATAACGTTTGCTGATTGTTGGCTACATTTAACTACCAATCAGCAAGCACTAATCAGGTGCTGAACCAAAAATTGGCCGGCTCCTAAATTTGCATTTCTGCTTTTCAAATAAAGATGTCAAGAGAACAAAGAAAAATTGATCATAGGAGTAAATTAGAAAGTTGCTTAAAATTGCATGATCTATCTGAATCATGACAGATAAAAATTGTGTTTCATATCCCTTTAATAGTGTCTGTATATTAAGTCTCTATGTACAGTCATTCTGTAACATGGCACTGTGTGCTGCAAACTCAAAGTCTGGATGAACAAGAATTGATCAGTGTGTAAATATAAATGAATAAAATGTCATATTAGAAGGGTCACTTACCTGTGAAATTATTCAGACACATCAGCACCTTTCCTGTTATATTTAAAAACTTGAAATACAAATTGTATACTTAGGGGAGCCCCAAGAAATGTGTTATGTTTTTATGAATTGGACAGCTAGGGAGGCACCCCTAGGCAGCTGCATACAATTCCTAAGGAGAAATCCAAGTCTCACAAGCATTAGTAATAAAAGTGGCACTATAAAAACTTGTAATCCAATAATAAAATTCTGTGGTATGGGTATAATGTGGCCTATATATGATTATATGTATAAAAAATATGTACATTCATTTTCAGATAAGTGATTCAAATACTTTTTTTTTCCATTCACGACTAATACAAAATGGCACTTTTAACGACTTCACAAATTAAATAATCAATTAAAATTAGTTGATTAAAGGGACAGTCTACTCCAGCATTTTTATTGTTTAAAAAGGTAGATAATCCCTTTATTACCCATTCCCCAGTTTTGCATACCCAACACTGTTATATTAAGTGATTATTTTGTTTGATAGACTTGCATTTTAGCCAATCAGTGCTAACTCTTAAATAACTCCACGGGAGTGAGCACAATGTTATCTATATGACACATATGAACTAAAAGTGTCTAACTATCAAAAACTGTCAAAATATGCTGAGATAATATTGTATCATCGTTGTACTTTTATCTTTTGGAAAGAAAGAGCAACGAGTCTCTAATGAAGTGCGCAAATGATGTTAGAATCCAGGGGAAGTCGGGATCACAACGGATCAGGCAGCACTCTTGAAAGCGATGAATATGAGAAGGATAACCTGTAGAAACAGACGAAAGAGGCGCCTCATGGGACAAGTATCGTCTAAAACACCACAATAATGTACAACAGCAGAACGGCCCACAGCCGAGGGTACTCACGAAGGTAGCGGCACAGACGTGTACCAGATAGAGCGAGACGGAACCTAAAGTCGCCCGTCAGACAGTTAGACTGAGGTGGATGCGTGGGATCAGATGACCAATCAGCGGAGCTCCAGAGGCAGCGTCAGAGCAGGAACCAGCAAAGAAGGAGACCAATCAACAGAGCAGAATCTCGGCAGTCGGATCACCAAGGCAACCGCCCAGGCAGCAAGCCAAAAAGATTGTCGGCAGCAAACAAAAGATCAATCAAGCAGGTGTGGAATACTCAGTAGGTTTATTGAATATATGTACAGGTAAAAACAAGCGTACAGGAACGCGTTTCTCAACAACAAATTCGTTTCATCAGGCTGATACTAAACATGGCATACCTGCTCTATTTAAAACACACCTGAGCCAATCACAATGCTCCGGCCCTTCACACACCTCCACCAATGATAGACAGTGTAAAGAATGACGTGATACATAAAAATCCTTATTGGGGAGTGTATCAAAGGCTCGAGCAGTGGATGGACATTAAACAAATACATCAGATAAAAATTGCCATCAAGATATTTAATAAAAACACTAAAAACAATATAAAAACCATATAAAAACTTCTTAAAAATATTCTTACATTCATAACATTGATCACTAGTATAGTATAATAGATAAAAAAGGGGGAGGCAGTCCAAAATTAATATATCTGTGAAGAAAGATGTTTATGTATATATTGCAGGGGACCACAGCAACCATGTTAAATCATATTTGACATAATAATGTAACATCATATAATAAAATAATAGAATTCATTAACCTTCAACGTGTTTAAAATACCAATGGGGGTAGAAGGAAATATTTTATTAGCGCTGACAAAAATGAAAAAAATATATATAAGAAATCATATATTAAATATAACATAACATTGTCCCTAAAAGCCTGTAAAGGCTCGTTCGTAATAAGTCATATGATAAGGTTAGTTAATAATTGATAATACTGTACTACAACTCCCAATAAACACCTACTGGGTATAAAGTAGCGTATAAAAAGTGAACTTTGTCTGACAACAAAGCTCTGAGAACAAAGAAAGGGAGACACGGAGGATATAACTAGTGGAAAGCCGCTAGATCAACACATAAGTTGAGTCCATCAGGATGCATGCATTTTAACACATGGATCCAATAAGTTTCTCTCTGTCTTAATCTAAAGTATTGATTATACAAATGGGATTTAGGTATATGCTCAATAGGGGGTCACAGAAAAACAATTTGTATCACCATTATGAACATTGTTACAGTGCCTGGAGACACTATGGTTCTTATAATTGTTCTTCATATTGCGCTGGTGTTCGGACCACCTAGTGCTGAAGCGCCTACAGGTACGCCCCACATATTGAACTCCACACACACATGTAAGTAAATATACAACGTGGTCGGAAGCACAAGAAACATGACCAATAATGGGATACGATCTATTGGTTATATTGGACCGAAAAGGTTTTCTTTTTGTTGTCAATAAAATGACACATCTTACATCTACTAGCTCTACATCTATATGAACCAGAAGGTGACACACTTAACTTAGATTTAGTGAGAGTAGGTTGCCTCTTGTGTTTAACTACTTTACTGGGAGCTAGCAGAGTCTTTAGGGTAGGGGCTCTCCTGTTGACAACCCTTGGTTTACTACCTATCAGATTACCCAAGATAGGGTCCTTAGTCAGAATGTCCCAATGTTTATTCAAAATTTGTCTAATTAAATCGTGGTTAGAATTATATTGTGTTATAAATAAAGGATATTCATTTGTATTAATATTGATTTTTTGTTCTAGTTGTTTACTCGGACTGGAAAAATACTTGTTCATGTCATCAGATCTAGCCCTTCTATAACCATTTTCAATAATATTAGGTGGATAGTTTTTCTCCAAAAAACATTCTCTTAAGGTCAAGCTTTGAGAGTCAAAATCGGAGAGGGTACTACAGTTTCGGCGGATACGCTTAAACTGACCATACGGTACATTCTGTTTCCATGCATGATAGTGACAGCTCTTAAAATCTAAATAGCTATTACAATCAACTGTCTTAAAAAAGGTGGTACTAGTCACCTTCCCTTCAGTAAAACATAGATTGAGATCCAAATAGACAATTGATTTCTTATTGATAGAACTTGTAAAGATGTGGAATCTTTTTTCCACTTGTTTGATCTTCCCAGGTCTAACTTGTTTGCGTTTTTTCAGATCCGACATTTTATTTCAGCTCAAGGTTGGATCTTTCCTCCCTCAACTGCATGGTCCGAGGTCAGAGTCTTTATTCAGAAGTTTACCAGAAGAGATACTTCAATCTCACTGATTTATGACATCATGCTCTCAAAACAAAGTCAAGTTTATGTAAATAGAATGTGCAATTTCTGGTCCCATTTGGGAATGGAAATAGACTATGAGACAATTGAAAAGAGTTTTTCTATCTTAAAGAAATGTAATGTTTCTGTGTGCTAGAAAGAATCTCACGTCAAGCTGATTAATAATTTTTATTTGTATCCGCAGAAAATCGCCAAATTTTATCCTACAAGATCAAATAGTTGCCCCAAATGTGCGCATATGAGTGCAGATCTTTTGCACATGTTTTGGTTCTGCCCCAAAATTAACCAACTCTGGTCAAAAATTACGTACTGGTTCAATCTATATCTTAAAACTTCTGTTTCTTTAAAACCACAAGATATTGTATTTTTAATTCCAGTGTCAGACTCCAGAGATTTTCAATGGATATATATTGTTAATACAATTATTTTGGCAGTCAGACACCTTATTCTAAAATACTGGATTTCTGGAAGAACTCCAGGGTTTAATCAGGTAATCAAGGCTATACAAGAACAGATAGTTTTTGAATCCTATCATATGAAAGATGCCTCAGAGAGGAGAGTTGGAAAATTTCTTTCAACATGGTTACCGTTGATTATGTCCTGTTCCCTTCCTCTACAAAAACAGATCCTCTCCCCCTTCCTCTTATCTGTCAGCTTTGCTGAATTAGTCCTAATGGGCTTTTTCCCTTCATCGTGGATTAATAATAGATATGATAACAGGGATTAAACCGGGGTTCATTCCCTTTTCCTTTTTTTTTTTTCTTCCTCTTTTCTTCTTTTCCCTGTTTCACGTCGTGGTACGTGATTGGTTAATTAAAAAAAAAAAAAAGTACACCTTGGAGTTGAATCCTGGTTATATACATGAATAGTCTTATACTAATTAAGGTCGAAATTCGGCTGAATTTTTTTGATTTTTTGTATTGTATAAAGACTATGATGTTTTGTATTTTCTTGGTGTCAATTAAATAAATATTTAAAAAAAAAAAAAAAAGAACTTGTAAAAACTAAACCCCTATCGTTAGAATTCATGTGTTCAACAAAAGAAATAGCCGAAGACTGTTCCCCTCTCCAAATAAAGATAAGATCGTCAATATATCTGCCATAGAATACCAGGCTCACCCCAAAGCGTGGGTCATATATATATTTTTGTTCGAAATGACCCATAAACAGATTGGCATAGCTTGGGGCGAACCTGGTACCCATGGCAGTTCCTCTAGTTTGGAGAAAAAATTCATCCTGAAACACGAAATAATTGTGCTTCAGGATAAAAGAAATTAGCTGTAACAATAATTCTCTTTGATTTTCAGGAAAATAGAAATCTTGCTCAAGATATTCAGACACTGCCTCCAAACCCAAGTCATGGGTATATTTTGTTCAGTCTAGTAGGCTGTTTCACCCAATTCATTCACAGACTTTAAGGGGACATGAAACTCAAAATGTATCTTTCATAATTCTGATAGGGAATACAATTTTAAACATCTTTCCAATTTGCTTCTGTTATATTTCTTCATTCTCTGGGTATCCTTTGTTAAAAGAGCAGTGTTACGGTACCAACAGGATACCAAGGGTTAATACCAGATGGAAGATGCCCTGAATGTGAGATCAGCAACTCACAACCCATCTAATTCCCCCCTCAAACATGAGACCAGGCTCCACATTGAAGGTTAAAACAGAATGCAATTTATTGAAGGCTAGATGCCCAGTATTTATGCAGGTCTGACCCCAGATGGGGGGTTGAAAGAATATTGTACATGAGATAGAGGGAAAACGCCCTTTGACATGCCACAATAGAATTACATTACTTAAGCAGATAACAAGTTAAACACAAGACACACTTGAGCTTTTCTTATCACATAAACTTAATTACAGTACACAATAGCTGATGCCAGCAACCTGTCTTTAGAAAATAGCTTCTTAAAGCTGAACAAAGTTAACTCTTTCAGTACTGACAGAAGGGTCTGTCACATAGCTCCCCCCTTGTGGAACACTCCGGCAGACCCGGCTTGACCCTTTGGCAGGTCAACCTGGGGATGACCGGACTAGGAGGTGGTAGGCATGTCAGTTTGCCGGGGCAATCCATCTGTATTCCCGTTATGAGAGAGAATTCCTGCCCGTATAAATAAGGGTTCAACTTCTTCAGTGCCCAGACTAGGGCTAAACAGTCCTTCAAAATCTCATCAGCTTCTTTACGAGTTTTTTGTACCTGCTCTTTATAGGTATCCACAATCCCTTCATACCGACATAGGGTGCCCTTGAGTTGCTGCACCTCACTATGAGCCAGCGTCAGCTTCTCCTCCAGTGTCACTAAGTTTGTCTTTAATGTTTCATATTCCACTCTCAAGCTGGTGTTTTCTGCAGTCTGTCGGTGTAGCTTGTCTAGCAGAGATTCCCGTTCTAAACATGCTTTTTCCTCTGCACTCCTCTTCTCCTTCATCAGCGCCTTGTAACGGGACTTCCACGTATCAATAGCGGATAGAGATTTACTGAGCTCAGCGTCCTGGGGCTCAGCAGCAGGTGGGTCAGTCTCTGCGGCACGGATCTGGGCACGGGTAGGCACAGGGTTAACATCGGTGGGACCCATGGGAGCATAGGCAGAAACAAGGGGGGCCAAGTTATTTCCAAGGAGAACATCAGCAGGTAAGTCCTTCTTGACCCCCACATTCACAGGTCTAGCGCCCCCTCCCCAATCCAAATGTACCTGGGCAACAGGTAGGCGGAACACAGTGCCCCCTGCTACCCTCACAGCCACAGTGTCTCCAGTGTGCTGTTTCTCAGACACCAAGTTCTTTTGAAGCAAGGTCATGGTAGCACCAGTATCCCGTAGACCACTGACCTCCTTCCCATTCACTTTAACCAGTTGCCGGTTATTCCGGTGGGCAACTTGCACGGGGTCTGCTTCATGTAGGATGCCCCAGCATTCTTGCTCTTCTACGTAGTGGGCCACAGGCTGAGGGTTACGTGGGATTCCGCCGGCGGGTCTTCTCCAGGACTGTGCTTGGTTCGCTGTGTTTAGGGGACACTCTGGTCTTTTGTGCCCTAGTTGCTTACATCCAAAGCACCGAATAGGTTGTGAGTAGCCCCGCGAATTGAACCGGGCTCTCTGAGGGTAGTTCGTGGCCAGAGGCCGTGTGGTATAGCGGTGCGCCGGGGGTTGGTAACTGGCAGCTGCTGGGGTGACTGGGGGTCTGTACTCCACTCTGTCAGGGGACTTAGTGGTAGCAGTGTCCAGTTTGCGGGCATCCGTATACTCATCTGCCAAGCGAGCAGCTTCATGCAGGGTGGAGGGTTTACGGTCCCGAACCCACTCTCTAACTCCTGCTGATAACTTGTCAAAGCAATGTTCCAACAGGAATAGCTGCAGCACCTCTTCCCCAGATACGGCTTGGCACCCTGCTATCCAGTGAGCTGCTGTGCGGTGCACCTTACATGCCCACTCAACGTAGGAATCACCAGCTAATTTAACAGTGTCTCTCAACCGCCTCCGGTATGCCCGCATACCTGGAGAGCAGAGCCTCTTTCACAGTATTATAATCCCCGACTTCCTCATCTGGAATGGCCCGGCCGGATAATTTTCCGGATAATATCGTGACCCAGTCCTCTGCGGGTACCTTGTGTAGTGCACATTGCCTCTCAAAATCCGCAAGGTACCCATCAATCTCTCCTTCTGTTTCCAGGAAGTTTTTAAAAGCTGCAAAATTTACTTTTCCCTTTTCCACTGGGGTTGCTGTGACTTGGGCTGCTGCAGCGCCGCTTTGGCGAAGTAGGTTGGCCTCCACAGCTGCTATGACCCGGTCGATAATTTCCACAGATGGGTTGGGGCCATAATGTGCCAGTCTTATTTTAACCGCCCGATCAAAGCTTGCTTCTTCGGGGGTTCTGTCTGATATGCTGGGCCCATTGGTTCCTTCGGTCCCTGGTACTCCTTCCATCTTAGTCAGTATTGTAATAATCCCCCTCTTCCTGAGGTTACTGGCTTGTGTAGTTGCTCTTCTGGGCGATAAGGATCCTCCCGTCGCTTGCCACCAATTGTTACGGTACCAACATGATACCAAGGGTTAATACCAGATGGAAGATGCCCTGAATGTGAGATCAGCAACTCACAACCCATCTAATTCCCCCTTCAAACATGAGACCAGGCTCCACATTGAAGGTTAAAACAGAATGCAATTTATTGAAGGCTAGATGCCCAGTATTTATGCAGGTCTGACCCCAGATGGGGGGTTGAAAGAATATTGTACATGAGATAGAGGGAAAACGCCCTTTGACATGCCACAATAGAATTACATTACTTAAGCAGATAACAAGTTAAACACAAGACACACTTGAGCTTTTCTTATCACATAAACTTAATTACAGTACACAATAGCTGATGCCAGCAACCTGTCTTTAGAAAATAGCTTCTTAAAGCTGAACAAAGTTAACTCTTTCAGTACTGACAGAAGGGTCTGTCACAAGCAGCAATGCTTTACTGGGAGCCAGCTGAACAGATCATGTGAGCCAATAACATGAGGCATATATATGCAGCTACTAATCAGCAGCTCCTAGGTATCCTTTTAAACAGAAGATACCAATAAAACTAAACACATTAAGAGAAGTAAATGACCCTTTAACAATCACAATATCATTCTGATAATGAAGAATAGTGGGGGGGGGCATTTACAAAGGCATAATTGTGCTGCAGTAAAAAAAAAGTAAGATTTGTAGACTCTATGGTCCGATTATGAAACTTACCAAAGCAATGCAGGTGGCTAGCAAGGGAAACTTCATTCGAGAGAGAAGTTAGCAGAGGGCACAGTTTAAAAATTAACGGCTAGATTTAGAGTTTTGTCGGTAACGACCCGCGTAGCTAACGCTGGCTTTTTTCCCCCCGCACCTTTTAAATACCGCTGGTATTTAGAGTTCACAGAAGGGCTGCGTTAGGCTCAAAAAAGGGAGCGTATAGCATATTTACCGCCATTGCAACTCTCAATACCAGCGGCCAGCTTCAAAAACATGCTCGTGCACGATTCCCCCATAGAAAACAATGGGGCAGTTTGAGCTGAAAAAAAAACCTAACACCTGCAAAAAAGCAGCGTTCAGCTCCTAACGCAGCCCCATTGTTTCCTATGGGGAAACAGTTTCTAAGTCTGCACCTAACACCCTAACATGTACCCCGAGTCTAAACACCCCTAACCTTACACTTATTAACCCCTAATCTGCCACCCCCTGCATATTTTTTTTAACCCCTAATCTGCCGCTCCGTACACCGCCGCAACCTACATTATACCTATGTACCCCTAATCTGCTGACCCTAACACCGCCGACCCCTATATTATATTTATTAACCCCTAATCTGCCCCCCACAACGTCGCCGCCAGCTACCTACAATAATTAACCCCTAATCTGCCGACCGGACCTCACCGCTACTATAATAAATGTATTAACCCCTAATCCGCCTCACTAACCCTATAATAAATAGTATTAACCCCTAATCTGCCCTCCCTATCATCGCTGACACCTAACTTCAAGTATTAACCCCTAATCTGCCGACCGGACCTCACCGCTACTATAATAAATATATTAACCCCTAATCCGCCTCACTAACCCTATAATAAATAGTATTAACCCCTAATCTGCCCTCCCTAACATCGCTGACACCTAACTTCAAGTATTAACCCCTAATCTGCCGACCGGACCTCACCGCTACTCTAATAAATGTATTAACCCCTAAAGCTAAGTCTAACCCTAACCCTAACACCCCCCTAAGTTAAATATAATTTAAATCTAACAAAATAAATTAACTCTTATTAAATAACTTATTCCTATTTAAAGCTAAATACTTACCTGTAAAATAAACCCTAATATAGCTACAATATAAATAATAATTATATTGTAGCTATTTTAGGAATAATATTTATTTTACAGGCAACTTTGTAATTATTTTAACCAGGTACAATAGCTTTTAAATAGTTAATAACTATTTAATAGCTACCTAGTTAAAATAATTACAAAATTACCTGTAAAATAAATCCTAACCTAAGTTACAATTAAACCTAACACTACACTATCAATAAATTAATTAAATAAAATACCTACAATTATCTACAATTAAATCTAACACTACACTATCAATAAATTAATTAAATAAAATACCTACAAATAAATACAAATAAATAAACTAACTAAAGTACAAAAAATAAAAAAAGCTAAGTTACAAAAAATAAAAAAAATAATTACAAACATAATAAAAATATTACAACAATGTTAAGCTAATTACACCTACTCTAAGCCCCCTAATAAAATAACAAAGCCCCCAAAAATAAAAAATGCCCTACCCTATTCTAAAATTAAAATAGAAAAGCTCTTTTACCTTACCAGCCCTTAAAGGGCCTTTTGCGGGGCATGCCCCAAAGAATTCAGCTCTTTTGCCTGTAAAAAAAACATACAATACCCCCCCCCAACATTACAACCCACCACCCACATACCCCTAATCTAACCCAAACCCCCTTAAATAAACCTAACACTAAGCCCCTGAAGATCTTCCTACCTTGTCTTCACCATGCCAGGTATCACCGATCGGTCCAGGCTCCGAAGTCTTCATCCAAGCCCAAGCGGGGGCTGGAGATCCATCATCCGGCTGAAGTCTTCTATCAAGCGGCAAGAAGAAGTCCAGAAGAGGCTCCAAAGTCTTCATCCTATCCGGGCAGAAGAGGAGATCCGGACCAGCAACCATCTTCATCCAAGCGGCATCTTCTATCTTCATCCGATGACGAGCGGCTCCATCTTGAAGACCTCCGGCGCGGATCCATCCTCTTCTTCCGACGTCCTAAGTCCGAATGAAGGTTCCTTGAAATGACGTCATCCAAGATGGCGTCCCTCGAATTCCGATTGGCTGATAGGATTCTATCAGCCAATCGGAATTAAGGTAGGAAAAATCTGATTGGCTGATGGAATCAGCCAATCAGATTCAAGTTCAATCCGATTGGCTGATCCAATCAGCCAATCAGATTGAGCTCGCATTCTATTGGCTGATCGGAACAGCCAATAGAATGCAAGCTCAATCTGATTGGCTGATTCAATCAGCCAATCAGATTTTCCCTACCTTAATTCTGATTGGCTGATAGAATCCTATCAGCCAATCAGAATTCGAGGGACGCCATCTTGGATGACGTCATTTAAAGGAACCTTCATTCGGACTTAGGACGTCGGAAGAAGAGGATGGATCCGCGCCGGAGGTCTTCAAGATGGAGCCGCTCGTCATCGGATGAAGATAGAAGATGCCGCTTGGATGAAGATGTTTGCCGGTCCGGATCTCCTCTTCTGCCCAGATAGGATGAAGACTTTGGAGCCTCTTCTGGACTTCTTCTTGCCGCTTGATAGAAGACTTCAGCCGGATGATGGATCTCCAGCCCCCGCTTGGGCTTGGATGAAGACTTCGGAGCCTGGACCGATCGGTGATACCTGGCATGGTGAAGACAAGGTAGGAAGATCTTCAGGGGCTTAGTGTTAGGTTTATTTAAGGGGGGTTTGGGTTAGATTAGGGGTATGTGGGTGGTGGGTTGTAATGTTGGGGGGGGGTATTGTATGTTTTTTTTTACAGGCAAAAGAGCTGAATTCTTTGGGGCATGCCCCGCAAAAGGCCCTTTTAAGGGCTGGTAAGGTAAAAAAAGAGCTTTTCTATTTTAATTTTAGAATAGGGTAGGGCATTTTTTATTTTGGGGGGCTTTGTTATTTTATTAGGGGGCTTAGAGTAGGTGTAATTAGCTTAAAATTGTTGTAATATTTTTATTATGTTTGTAATTATTTTTTTTATTTTTTGTACTTTAGTTAGTTTATTTATTTGTATTTATTTGTAGGTATTTTATTTAATTAATTTATTGATAGTGTAGTGTTAGATTTAATTGTAGATAATTGTAGGTATTTTATTTAATTAATTTATTGATAGTGTAGTGTTAGGTTTAATTGTAACTTAGGTTAGGATTTATTTTACAGGTAATTTTGTAATTATTTTAACTAGGTAGCTATTAAATAGTTATTAACTATTAAATAGCTATTGTACCTGGTTAAAATAATTACAAAGTTGCCTGTAAAATAAATATTAATCCTAAAATAGCTACAATATAATTTTAATTTATATTGTAGCTATATTAGGGTTTATTTTACAGGTAAGTATTTAGCTTTAAATAGGAATAATTTATTTAATAAGATTGAATTTATTTCGTTAGATAAAAATTATATTTAATTTAGGGAGGTGTTAGTGTTAGGGTTAGACTTAGCTTTAGGGGTTAATACATTTATTATAGTAGCGGTGAGGTCCGGTCGGCAGATTAGGGGTTAATACTTGAAGTTAGGTGTCAGCGATGTTAGGGAGGGCAGATTAGGGGTTAATACTATTTATTATAGGGTTATTGAGGCGGGAGTGAGGCGGATTAGGGGTTAATAACTTTATTATAGTAGCGGTGAGGTCCGGTCGGCAGATTAGGGGTTAATAATTGTAGGTAAGGTAGCAGCGACGTTGGTGGCGGCAGATTAGGGGTTAATAAATATAATATAGGGGTTGGCGGTGTTAGGGGCAGCAGATAAGGGGTACATAGGAATAACGTAGGTTGCGGTGGTGTGCGGTCGGCAGATTAGGGGTTAAAAAAAATTAATAGAGTGGCGGCAATGTGGGGGGACCTCGGTTTAGGGGTGCATAGGTAGTTTATGGGTGTTAGTGTACTTTAGAGCACAGTAGTTAAGAGCTTTATAAACCGGCGTTAGCCCATAAAGCTCTTAACGCCTGACTTTTTCCTGCGGCTGGAGTTTTGTCGTTAGATTTCTAACGCTCACTTCAGCCAAGACTCTAAATACCGGCGTTAGAAAGATCCCATTGAAAAGATAGGATACGCAATTGACGTAAGGGGATCTGCGGTATGGAAAAGTCGCGGCTGGAAAGTGAGCGTTAGACCCTTTCCTGACTGACTCTAAATACCAGCGGTAGCCCAAAACCAGCGTTAGGAGCCTCTAACGCTGGTTTTGACGGCTAACGCCAAACTCTAAATCTAGCCGTAAATCCTGCAGCCAAAACAAATCAGATTATTTTTTTTTCAGTTTGTAGTATCTAACAATCACCTCTATTTTCATATATAGGTGTTTTTCTATTAGGGTAATACATGCTTTACATATTTTAGTTTGCAAAAAAAAAACAGTGAGATTTGAAGGAGGATGTTTAGAGAATACACCAGACCAGGAGGAGATTTCAGCTATGCCCATGGAACGCCCCTGTTTAACCAACTAGCAGAAGGGGATACTCATTTTATAATAAGGAAAATAATTCAATTTTGTATTATAATAAATAGGAATTTCAGAGTTGTTTTTTTTTTGCATGTGCAGTTTATTTTTAGAAATATTTGTATACACAAAAACAAACAATTTCCACCAACAGGGGGCACCAATTAAATTTTTTATGGGTATCATATATTATTATTTATTTATTACTATACTATAGTCCATTATGTTTGCAATTGCATTATCTAAAAAAAAAAAGAAACAATGAACATACCTTAATAAAAAAAATACTTTATTGTTAAAAAATGCTAACCATTATCTGAACCTTTAGTGAGTTGTGCTGGTGGTGTGTATATATACAGTGGGGAAAAAAGTATTTAGTCAGCCACCAATTGTGCAAGTTCTCCCACTTAAGAAGATGAGAGAGGCCTGTAATTTTCATCATAGGTATACCTCAACTATGAGAGACAAAATGTGGAAACAAATCCAGACAATCACATTGTCTGATTTGGAAAGAATGTATTTGCAAATTATGGTGGAAAATAAATATTTTGTCAATATCAAAAGTTCTCAATACTTTGTTATATATCCTTTGTTGGCAATGACAGAGGTCAAAGTCTTCACAAGGTTGTCACACACTGTTGCTGGTATGTTGGCCCATTCCTGCATGCAGATCTCCTCTAGAGCAGTGATGTTTTGGGGCTGTCGCTGGGCAACACAGACTTTCAACTCCCTCCAAAGGTTTTCTATGGGGTTGAGATCTGGAGACTGGCTAGGCCACTCCAGGACCTTGAAATGCTTCTTACGAAGCCACTCCTTCGTTGCCCGGGCGGTGTGTTTGGGATCATTGTCATGCTGAAAGACCCAGCCACGTTTCATCTTCAATGCCCTTGCTGATGGAAGGAGGTTTGCACTCAAAATCTCACGATATATGGCCCCATTCATTCTTTCATGTACACGGATCAGTCGTCCTGTTCCCTTTGCAGAGAAACAGCCCCAAAGCATGATGTTGCCACCCCCATGTTTCACAGTAGGTATGGTGTTCTCTCTCCTCCAAACACAACAAGTTGTGTTTCTACCAAACAGTTCTACTTTGGTTTCATCTGACCATATGACATTCTCCCAATCCGCTTCTGGATCATCCAAATGCTCTCTAGCATACTTCAGATGGGCCCGGACATGTACTGGCTTAAGCAGGGGGACACGTCTGGCACTGCAGGATCTGAGTCCCTGGCGGCATAGTGTGTTACTGATGGTAGCCTTTGTTACGTTGGTCCCAGCTCTCTGCAGGTCATTCACTAGGTCCCCCTGTGTGGTTCTGGGATGTTTGCTCACCGTTCTTGTGATCATTTTGACCCCACAGGGTGAGATCTTGTGTGGAGCCCCAGATTGAGGGAGATTATCAGTGGTCTTGTATGTCTTCCATTTTCTAATTGCTCCCACAGTTGATTTCTTCACACCAAGCTGCTTGCCTATTGCAGATTCAGTCTTCCCAGCCTGGTGCAGGTCTACAATTTTGTTTCTGGTGTCCTTCGACAGCTCTTTGGTCTTCACCATAGTGGAGTTTGGAGTGTGATTGTTTGAGGTTGTGGACAGGTGTCTTTATACTGATAACAAGTTCAAACAGGTGCCATTAATACAGGTAATTAGTGGAGGACAGAGGAGCCTCTTAAAGAAGAAGATACAGGTCTGTGAGAGCCAGAAATCCTGCTTGTTTGTAGGTGACCAAATACTTATTTTCCACCATAATTTGCAAATAAATGCTTTCCAAATCAGACAATGTGATTGTCTGGATTTGAATCCACATTTTGTCTCTCATAGTTGAGGTATACCTATGATGAAAATTACAGGCCTCTCTCATCTTCTTAAGTGGGAGAACTTGCACAATTGGTGGCTGACTAAATACTTTTTTTCCCCACTGTATATATATATATATATATATATATATATATATATATATATGTCTGTGTATTTATGCATGTGTATTTATGTGTTTATATGTTGGAAAATGGTGCTGATAGATTTGCTCAATGCAAGGTTGCCACAAACCTTCAATTTGTAAAAAATGCAATATCTGCGAAGCGCAATAAAATGAGGTACGCCTGTATATTAATGTATACCCACAATAATAGTCCAAAAGAGTGAGGTGGCTATGTCAATGGAAGAGTTCTCCAGTTCTCAGAATAGTTATGTTGCACCCAAAATGACAGCTCTTCTAAAATTGTATCCGGCAACCAACTCCACAAAAAACAAGAAGGCTCCTCCTAGTCCACATTATGTTTGTTTATTTATTTGTATTTTTACTCTAGATAACAAATGGGTATGTACAAGACATTGTATAGGCTTAAGGCATCATAGTTCCTCTATGTGGGGGGGGGGGACAGCAGATAAAATTTAAGTGGGTTGTGCGGCTTATGAGGCAATGCAGCTGTATTATCCCCAGTGGCGTCACTAGGGTTAGTGTAACCCGGGGCGGTAAGTTATGGTCTCACCCCCCTCCCCCCCAGAAAGCAGACACACACAAACACAAAAACACAGGCACACACACATACAAACACTCAGACACACTTAAAAACACACTTAGATGCACACACAAACACACAGAAACACACTCAGACACAAACACACACACGAAAACACTTAGACACACACACAAAAACAATCTGACACACACACACACACAAAACACTCAGAGACACACACAAAAACACTTAGACACACACACACACACACAAAAACACTCAGACACACACAAACAAAAACTCAGACACACACAAACAAAAACTCAGACACACACATACAAAATATGTAAGCTGCACTGCATTAATTATAAAGATCATGCCTAGAGCTGCTCCCTGGCTCAGCAGAGCATCAAATGAAAGATAAACAGAGCACTCTAAAAATAAATAACTAAAGAAAAGCTGTATTATCCCCAGTTGCGTCACTAGGGTTGGTGTCACCCGGGGCAGTAAGTTATGGTGTCACCCCCCCCCTCCCCCCCAGAAAACAGACACACACAAACACAGGCACACACACATACAAACACTCAGACACACTTAAAAACACACTTAGATGCACACACAGAAAAACACTGACACACACACAAAAACACTCAGACACACACACAAGAATACTCAGGCACACACAAAAACACTCAGACACACACACAAGAATACTCAGGCACACACAAAAACACTCAGACACACACACAAGAATACTCAGGCACACACAAAAACACTCAAGACACACACACACAAGAATACTCAGGCACACACAAAAACACTCAGACACACACACACAAAAACACTCAAGACACACACACACACACAAAAACACTCAGACACACACACACACAAAAACACTCAGACACACACAAACAAAAACTCAGACACACACACATACAAAATATGTAAACTGCACTGCATTAATTATAAAGCTCATGCCTAGAGCTGCTCCCTGGCTCAGCAGAGCATCAAATGAAAGATAAACAGAGCACTCTAAAAATAAATAACTAAAGAAAAGGTTTCAAACTATGAAAATTCTGCTCTCTGACTCTATTCCAAGTCTGTCAGCACACAGCCCCGGGCCGCATGCCTACCGCTTCTTATGGTCAATCACCTCTGCACTCTGCCCACCCCCAGAGCCCCGCCCGCCACTCCTACCTCTTCAGTGTGCACTTAGTGTACCGTAACCGTACCGGTCTGGTGGGCATCATACGTGGCTCCTTCACTTTAGAGACAGTGTCAGACAGTCATGCAGTCAGGTGCCAGGCATCCCCCTCACAATTTCCCAGTTCCCGTTTAGAGAGACAGCACAACAGTGAGTGACTCCACACGTCACTGAGCAGTGAGCACAGATAGGCAGGCAGGTTTAGGCTAGCAGCGCAACTTCGCAAGCCCCACGGCACGCCCACAACATTCATAGTGAAATCGGGCAGGGGAGGAGCAAAGTACAAACAAGCAAAAGCAGCCGGGAAAACTATTTGTGGAAATTGCAGCCCTGGCTCATGGGGCAAAAAAATGAAGTGTCTACAACTTCCCCAGTCCCACTAATGTTCACAAATGCTGGCCCCTCTTATAAAAAATCTATGCATCTCTACATTGTATTTCTTTGAATTTCAATAAAATTTAAAAAAATAAATAAAAAAAAATATTCTGGTTGTGTCACTCTCTGGAGGGTGTAACCCGGGTGCAGCCCGTACCCCATCACCCCCCTAGTGACGCCACTGAGTATCCCTCTTCTTTTCACCTCTGAGCCATAGGGAGAGTAAAGTCATAATTAGACATTCAAGATTTAGACAGAGCATACAATTTTAAACAATTTTCCAATTAACTTCTATTGTATAATTTGCTTGCTTCTCTTGCTATCCTTTGCTGAAAGGTTTATCTAGGAAAGCTTAGGAGAAGAATAATCTAGGTTCTAGCTGCTGACTGGTGGCTGCATATATATATACCGATTGTCATTGACTCACCCATGTGCTCAGTTAGAAACCAGTAGTGCATTGCTGCTCCTTCAACAAATGATACCAAGAGAATGAAGCAAATTTGTTAATAGAAGTAAACTGGAAAGTTGTTTAAAATTGTATGTTCTACCTAAATCATGAAATAAAAAGTTTGGGTTTCATGTCCCTTTTAAGGTCAAAAAGTATTTCCTTGTAAGTTTTTTCCTATGCCCTGTACCATTTTAATAGCTCTCATTTGAATTGTTTCTAGTGTCTAGTCAAGTCACACTGTGAGACAAAGTGACACACTGCTTTGAGTGTCTTCCCCAGATCACACTATAGATAATCATTTCTTTCATGTAATTGGCAAGAGTCCATGAGCTAGTGACGTATGGGATATACAATCCTACCAGGAGGGGCAAAGTTTCCCAAACCTCAAAATGCCTATAAATACACCCCTCACCACACCCACAATTCAGTTTTACAAACTTTGCCTCCTATGGAGGTGGTGAAGTAAGTTTGTGCTAAGATTTCTATGTTGACATGCGCTTCTCAGCATTTTGAAGCCCGATTCCTCTCAGAGTACAGTGAATGTCAGAGGGATGTGAAGGGAGTATAACCTATTGAATGCAATGGTTTTCCTCACAGGGATCTATTTCATAGGATCTCTGTTATCGGTTTTAGAGATTCATCTCCTACCTCCCTTTTCAGATCGACGATATACTCTCATATTCCATTACCGCTACTGATAACTGTTTCAGTATTGGTTTGGCTATCTGCTATATGTGGATGGGTGTCTTCAGGTAAGTATGTTTTCATTACTTAAGACACTCTCAGCTATGGTTTGGTACTTTATGTATTTATATAAAGTTCTAAATATATGTATTGCACTTATATTTGCCATGATTCAGGTTTCAGTATATTTTCTTTTGCAGACTGTCAGTTTCATATCTGGGAAATGCATTTTTTAGAAATGTATTTCTTACCTGGGGTGTAGTGTTTTTTCAATTGACTGTCATTTTTCAAATTCGCGAGGGCGCAAAATGCTAAAGTTTATTGCGTCATTCTTGGCGCAAGATTTTTTTGGCGCAAAGTTTGTTGACGCAAATTCATCATTTCCGGCGTCTTAGTTGACGCCGGGTCCTTTCACAAGGTTGCGTCATCTATGACGCGACTGTGTCATTTCCAGACGTTTTTGGCGCAAATTTTTTTTTCTGTTTGTTGTGCGTCATACTTGGCGCCAAATATTTTAACATAGTAACATAGTAGATGAGGTTGAAAAAAGACCGAAGTCCATCGAGTTCAACCTATACAAATCTAAAATATATACAAAAAGCTCCAGTTAAGTAATCCCACTAAAAGGTGACCCATTTAATACTAGCAATCATATCCATGAATTTTGTTTATAGACAGAAATATATCCAAATAATTTTTAAATGTATCTAGGGTATTGACATTCACTACCTCCTTTGGTAATGAGTTCCACAATTTTATTGCTCTTACAGGGAAAATACGTTTCCGTTGCAAGAGATTAAATCTCCTTTCCTCCAACCTTAAATTGTGACCTCTGGTCACAGACAATTTTCTTGGAATAAACAGAACTTCTGCCATCTCTGTATATGGGCCTTGAATATATTTATATAAATAATCATGTCACCTCTTAAGCGCCTTTTTTCTAAAGAAAACAGACCCAGTTTGGCTAGCCTCTCCTCATAGGTTAAATTCTCCAATCCCCTTATTAGCTTTGTGGCCCTTCTCTTAACTGTTTCTAGTTCTGCAATATCTTTTTTTGCGATTGGTACCCAGAACTGCACTCCATACTCAAGGTGAAGTCTTACCAGGGCTTTATATAGTGACAGAATTATGCTTTCCTCCCTTGAGTCAATGCCTCTTTTAATACATGCTAGTATCTTATTAGCCTTTGAAGCTGCTGCCCTGCATTGTGCACCCATCTTTAGCTTGTTATCTATTACTACCCCCAAATCCCTTTCCTCCTGTGTTTGGCTAAGTCTTGTCCCATTTAAATAATACGTAGCCTGCTTATTTTTACTTCCAAAATGTAGAAACTTGCATATTCCCATATTAAATCTCATTTTCCATTTACCTGCCCATACTTCTATTTTTTGCAGGTCCCTTTGTAATAAAAGTTCATCCTGCTCTGACCTAATGACCTTACTTAACTTAGTATCATCTGCAAAAATAGAGATGTCGTATATTTAATCCTAGCTCCAAGTCATTTATAAAAATATTAAAAAGAATAGGGCCCAGCACTGATCCCTGGGATACTCCACTGATTACCTTTGTCCAATCTGAGTATGATCCATTTACTACTACTCGTTGCTCCCTATCTTTTATCCAGTTAGTTATCCACAAACTAACATTTTCAGCTATTCCCAGTCCCTTAATTTTGTGCATTAATCTCTCATGTGGCACTGTATCAAACGCCTTTGCAAAATCCAAGTATATCACATCAACTGATTCCCCTTTATCTATATTTTTACTTACTTCCTCATAGAATCTAATTAGATTAGTTTGACATGATCTATTTCTCTTAAAACCATGCTGATTAGAACTCATAATCTTGTTTACACGAATATGCTCATCAATATAATCCCTTATAATCTCTTCAAATATCTTCCCCACTATTGATGTCATTAATTTAGACCCCATTCCGACTTGCCTCTTGCCTTTTTCTATGTCAGAGGGCTATTCTATTTGCATTTTTTCCCCATTCCTGAAACTGCCATATAAGGAAATTGATAATTTTGCTTTATATGTTGTTTTTTTCTCTTACATTTGCAAGATGTCTCAATCTGTTCCTGTCTCAGAATTCACTGCTGGATCCTTGTTGCCTGATAACAGTTCTACCAAAGCTAAGTGCATTTGTTGTAAACTTGTGGAGATTATACCTCCAGCTGTGGTTTGTAATAGTTGTCATGATAAACTTTTACATGCAGATAATGTATCCATCAGTAGTAGTTAATTACCTGTTGCTGTTCCCTCAACATCTAATGCACAAGATATACCTGTAAATTTAAAAGAATTTATTTCTGATTCTATTCAGAAGGCTTTGTCTGCCATTCCGGCTTCTAATAAACGTAAAAGGTCTTTTAAAACTTCTCATAAGGGACTTATGGGCGGGACTTCATAGGCAGTCGCATCTCTAGAGAGCTCTGTACATCGGAGCTAAGAAAACTTGAAAAACTCCACTTTTTCCTGCCTAACCCCACTCTGATCAATTGCTGGGTTGTGTACATCAACGCTGGCCGTCACTAACAGAGTGCAGATCACTCCAATCAATCTGGCAACCGGGAGCCTACAGCAAGAGGAAATATAATACTGCGCCACGCCGCCATTTTGGACTACTCAACGGGTGAGATACCCGACAGCCTGATAGCCGCTCAGAAACAACCGAACCCACAGAGGCAGAAAATCCTCACGGAGGTGTGAAACACGAGTGGAGGCGCAGGGGGAATTCTCTAAAACCGACCACAAGTGGAAAACAGAGCTCCGGATAGAGGGGTCACCAGACCGACACCGGAAAGCTGCAAGCAGTCACGTAAGCCACAGTTTACTTTATAAGGCATACCACACAACCCTCATTGCAATAACAAGGGCCATAAGAAGCAGATAAACTGATGTGTATGATACATAACTCTGGGTCCCTCTGAAACGCTAGTGTCACGGACGGCCACGTGGGCTAGGCCTCATCCCCAGATTTATATTGCTACATAGCCCTCCCTCCATGTTAGGAGACAAGAGGACAGGGAATTATTGGTTGAGACACAACAGCATTAACGCTCCCTGCCCTGCAGACGCAACTTAATTTTTTTCTTCTTCATTCATTGTGCCTCTTAGATGACAGGGGTGTGGATGCTTGAACTTTAATTCGGGATACTTGAACCCCTTTCACACTGATTTACACACCCTGGCTGCCCTTTTACAGCCCACCCAATCTGGAAAATACCATATTAAACAAAGCTGTATAGCTCTCTGATTTCTTGAGTCAGATAAACCACTAGAAACCTGGTATTTTCATCGACAGCCTCCCCCTCGTGAGAAGGGTTAATATCACTAACTTCTACGTAGTTTGTAGTCACAGACGTGGGTACACTGGTGCTGATGAAAGTGGATAAATTCTTCTTCAAGTTGCCATCCCCTGTCGCTGCAGACATGTCACACAGGTCAAAAACAGCAGATAATAATAAAAGACAGCAAAGACACGCAGCTGACATACATACTGATAACCCGCCGCTCATAGATCAAAATATGGGCCAAAACCTGGACCATACTGCCCTGCTACAAGAATTGAAATCCTTTTTTCTCCCTAAAATGGACTCTCTACAAACAGGGGTTGATACCTTGACATGCGAAATCAGACAATTTTCTTCAAGACTGAATGCGGCTGAAATTCGCATTTCAGACACAGAAGACAGGCAATCAGCTGCAGACGCTACTATCAAACAACTGACCAAGAAAACGCAACAGCTTCAAGACCGCATAGATGACTTGGAGAACAGAAGTCGTCGCAACAATTTACGTATAGTAGGTGTTCCAGAGTCAATCAAGGGCAAGGGTCTGTTGGAATTTGCGGCACTCACATTCCCTAAACTCCTTGGTCTGCATGCAGATATCCTTCCGATAGATGTGGAAAGAGCGCATCGTATGGGGCCGGAGAGAGGCCTAGAGCAAATGAAAGCCAGACCTAGACAGGTCATATTCAAATGCCTGAATTTTCAGGAAAAATTAAAAATTCTGAGAGCATATCGGGCACACAAAGAAATACTCTACAAAGGATCCAGACTGTTCCTCTTCCAAGATTTTTCTATGGAGGTATCAAAGCAAAGGAAAGAATTCGCACCACTGTGTTCCCAGCTACATGAACAAGGAAGACAAGTTGCCTTACTATTTCCCGCAAAGCTACGGCTGCAAACACCCCATGGGGTTAAATTTTTTCATTCACCGCAAGCATTAAAATCCTTCTTGGCTACAGAACAACAACAACCACCACCATGATGCAACTCCCCAGATTCCTTGAGGGGGACATTAAGTTCCGCTTTTTGAATCCTTGAAGGACAAGGTAGATGGCCATGTCCTGTTTACCTGATGAGTCCACACGGAATGGTGGAATCCCTGAGACTAAACAGACATTTGGTTCAAGGTGGAGGTCTGGACAGGCCTCTTGGGTAATGTTAAATAGTTATAAGTTGTTAAGTTGTTATGTTTTCTCACTACTGCTTCACATATCATCTTGTATACAGGTACAGATGACGGCCAATGCTATGTTTGAAATGTTTATGGTTATTTATGTTATTTATGCTATTCACAATGTTAGACCTTACATTTACAGCTCTGAGTTACAGCATCGAGAGTGCTATAAACATAGAGGGCGCATGTTAGACAATAAAGATGAATCTCATAGAAAGCAAGACTCCAGCAGGTACAAACACAAACTTCTACAGATCTTTAGATGGGGAGGGAAAACATTTCAGTCTCACTTCAAAATGGATGAGGAGGTGGGGGGGAAACCCACACGAATGTTGCTGTTCATGTCCAGACATCCAGAGGTCACTGCTGTCACTAACGCTAAGAAACACATCTATCTCTTTTTTAACATCTTATGCCTTGATATTGTACCTTGCTTGTCAATGGTCCCCCTCACGCTACCAGTTAGGACTGCCCACACAGAGATCATACAATTTGACACTAGGGGACACGGAGGCAATACATATAGTGACATTCAGCCATTTAGGGGGCAGGGATTAGTTAGACCACCTGACACACCACATGGCAAGCCTTGTAATGTCCTCTATTGTATTGTTATCACTGTAATGCCGAGAACCCCAATTGACAGCTATCACGTGAGAGTTAAACTAAATGTACTTGTGGTAAATAGGTATGTAATTGACTGCCATGTAGAGATGCCTAGATGCCGAGAAATGCTTTCTCACAGAATTTCCTTCTTTGTCTCCGTCTTAATTTTCATCTTGGCCTTCTCTTTCCCTCTTTCCTGCTCCTTCCTCCTCCTCTTTTCCTCCCTTCCCCCTCTCTTTCCCCCCCCCTTCTCCCCCCTTTTAAAAAAAAACTTACACCGTAGGGATGACACTTAAAATAGTGACATGGAATGTGGGAGGTCTTAACTCACCGATAAAGCGCAAGTCAGTTCTCACACATCTTAGAAAACTAGGGGCAGACATTGCCCTGCTTCAGGAGATGCACCTATTGGACCCAGAACACCAGAAATTACAGAGAGACTGGGTAGGCCAGGTCACATTTCTCTCCCACACCAGAGCTAGTCGTGGACTGGCTATTATATTTGGGAAAAGAGTAGAGGCTACTATTCAACATACGTACTTAGACCCTGACTGCAGATACATGACAGTACATGCCAAAGTTAATTCAATAGACTATGTATTCTGCAATCACAGAGATGTGGAGTTCTGGCGGGACTTGTTACAAAAACTGGCTCCGCACCTAGGACTTAACCTGATATTGGGAGGAGATTTCAATATTTCCCCCACGCATAGTCTAGACAGACAATGGTTAGAACCACACAGCTTAGCAGACCCTAGAAGGAATTATAAGGCCAAATACGAAACAAAGGTATTTAACATGTTTGATAAAGATTTAGATGTCTGCGATATTTGGAGGTTGCAGCATCCTGAGGATAAGGAATATACGTGTCTGTCTAAGGCCAAGCACACCCTTTCTCGCATAGATATGTTCTTAATAGCTAACAGATTAATTGATCAAGTGCGACAAAGTAAAATCCATGACATCCTTCTATCTGACCATGCCCCAGTAGAGCTTTGGCTGGGGTTTGATAGGCCATATGCGAACAGAAACATACTTAGATTTCCTACATATCTGGCTAATTCAGAGACATTCCATAAATTTTTGCAACATTCCTGGACAGACTTCATGACTGATAATGCAGAACATGCGGACAATCCTCTGCTTCTCTGGGAGGCAGCGAAGGCGGTCCTAGTGGGTAACATCATCTCGTACATGTCTAAGCTCAGATACACAACACAGTATAGGCTTAGGAGCCTACAGAAGCAACTGGGGCAGGCATACCAAGTCTATCTTCAGACTAGGTCGAAACCAGCCTATACTAAATACATAACCTCAAAAACTGACCTTGAGGCGTTTAAAAAGCAACAAGCGGCATCTGGCTTATTAAAATCGGCGGGTAGGTTTTATAGATTCGGAGACAGGGCAGGCAAAATGCTAGCCACCCTAACGAAACCACAGACGGCGAAGATTAAGATAGCAGCGATACGCTGGAATGATAAGATATGCACCTCGCCCGAGAGTATTGCAGATTGTTTTGCGCAATACTACTCGCAGCTATACACAAGTCAAGCTCCGCCTGCTCAGGAGGTGCAAGATCAATTTTGGAATTCGGTGCATCTGCCCAAAATATCCCTAGAGCAACGAAATAGTCTAAACGCCCCTATCACAAAAGAGGAACTGGCATTTACCCTGCAGAATTTGCCCGTAGGTAAAGCACCGGGCCCTGATGGGTTCCCTGTTGAATTTTACAGGTTACTTCACCCACAGATTGGTGGCACGCTCACTGGACTCTACAATGCCTTCTTGCTATCTGATACAACCCCCTTGGCGAGCTTTACGTCGGCTCATGTCACCCTCATCCCCAAACCCGGTAAAGACCGTTCTCTGCCGGCATCCTATAGACCCATATCGTTGTTAAACACTGATTATAAACTCTTCACGAAAATTATGGCAAATAGACTCAAATCTATTCTGCCGGATCTTTTACACCCAGATCAGACAGGCTTTGTGACGAAACGCACCTCTGTGGTCAACCTTCGTAGAGTATTACAGGTTATTGAACATTTCTGGTCTATGGGTGAGGGAGGTGGCAGAAAGAACGCACCGGAGGCCTTCCTGCTATCACTAGATGCAGAGAAGGCCTTCGATAGGGTTGAATGGGCCCATCTGTTAAACACCATGCAGAAATTTGGCTTTGAGGGCCCTTTTCTAGATATTATCAGCAAAATATATAAGGCCCCTGTGGCAAGGGTTTTGTCCGGTGGGTGCTTCTCGAATGATTTTAATCTACAGAGAGGTACCAGGCAGGGCTGCCCACTATCGCCCCTACTGTTCAATCTGGCTCTTGAGCCTCTCGCGCTAAAACTTAAACAAATATTCCCAGGAATTACCATAGGGGATGTACCCCTTCAATTAGCATTGTACGCGGACGACATGCTGCTGTTCGTGGACTCGCCGCAGACCCATATTCCACGCATACTTCAGGTAATATCAGAATTCGGTAGTTTCTCCGGATATAAAATAAACACCTCTAAACCGGAGATACTCTGGCTACATAGACCCCAGAACTCTAGACACAGTTACCCATTTATTGAGGGGACGGATGGTCTCACTTATCTGGACATTCATCTCCATAGAGACCCATCAAAGATATATGAACTAAATATCTCAGAGAAATGTATACAGCTTTCTTCTCAGCTGTCTAACTGGGCCAACCTCCCCCTAGGACTGTCAGGGCGCGTCAGTTTGGTGAAGATGTCAATCTTACCCAAAATCCTATATCCGCTGTTCATGCTGCCGTTTCTACTGACAAAAACAGATTTAAACAGGCTTACAAGGGCGGTATCTCGCTTTGTCTGGAGGGGTGGCAAACCATGAATTGCAACACATAAACTGCACCTCCCTTATATTAAAGGAGGATTGGGACTCCCGAACTTACAATGGTATAACTGGGCGGCTCTGGCTAGACTGGTGACAGACTGGCAGTTGTGTACTGGACACTTTTGTGACCTGAAACTAGAAGAAGCAGTGATAGGACCCATAGCAGTGGCCTTTTTACCATACGGTGATTGCAAAACGCTACCCCCCTCAATTACTAACAATGTGATGTATAGGGATCCGCTAAGAGCCTGGCGTAAGATTCATAAATATCTGAAGTCGGATAGCCCCACCCCGAAATATATCCCCATAGTGGGAAATCCCTGCTTTCCAGCGGGAAATGATCACGAACCGTTCCATGTTTGGAAAAGATTGGGCTTTGTAACGGTAGGGGATATGCTGGACCCACTACAGCATACAGTGCGCCCCTTTCAGGAGTTGAGAACTAAATATCAAATCCCCAATCGACATTTTTATGCTTATCTGCAACTCAGGCATTATATTTCGACCATGCAGTCGCTGTATGCAAATTTTTTTGAGAAATCGCCGTTTGCTGTTTCCCAGACGTTGTTCCAGATGGGCATATTCTCCTTGTCCCAATTTTACTCACGCATCTTGAAGCAAGGCGAGACCTCCATACTTACTGACATATTGATAAAGCATAACCTCACTAACTCAACAGAACTGACAACACAAGATATAGAGGACAGCTTAGAACGCACAAAGCAGGCCACACTGTCAGTACATTTCAGAGTAGCACAGACCAGGATGTTACATATGGACTACATCACACCACATAGAGCAGCAAAATGGAACAAACAGATCTTGGACCAATGTGCCAAGTGTGGAGAGGCGGCCCCGTCATTCCAACATTACTTTTATGCCTGCCCAGTGATTAGAAGTTTCTGGGGACAAATCCAATACTGGCTGAAAATCACACTAAACCTGGATCTAGTGCTCACGATGACCGAAATCCTACTGTTTAGGTGGGATGATGCGTACAAAACATTACACAGACTGCTAACAGTTTGCGCCCTTCTGGCTAGACAATGCATTCTGAAGAGATGGACTAGCAGGCAAGCTCCTACAGTGGCGCAATTTAAACACCTATTACTAAAACAGCTCTTTATAGAGCAGTATGATGTTAGACTTGACACGCTGCGTAGGCTGAAGCCTTTCTTGCGTAAATGGAGACCTTATATTGACACACTAGGCCTACCAACACAAAAACAAATCTTAAAACCGTTCATGCATTTAGAAGCCATGCTTGAATTGGTTGCGGGAGGGGGTTGGCAGACTGCGACACATATAGCGGAAGTTCGAAATACTGATCAAGGAGTATCTGAAATTATGCTATTTTAGTCAGAGGATATTTATGCAAAATGACCTCCCCCCCCCTTTTTTTTTTCCTTCACTCTCTCTTATGCCTCCCCTCTCCCTCCCACTCCCCCCCTAATTCTCTGCCTCCTGTGCTGATTCCCTCCATCTTTGTCTCCCCTACAAGTCCTCTATGTCCCCAAACTCTTACTGTATCCCCTCGCTCACTTAGAGTAATGTTTGTTTAGAATTAGGTCAATATATATATAATTTGTTAGATTGTTATTGTGTGTAATAAATAAAGAAAAATTTCTTCTCGGGAAGTAGACAAGCACCAGCAAATGAAGGTTACGGACTTTTTCAGAGACTTTGTTACATCAGAATCCTGCTTTGTTATTTTCTTTTTGAAAATTTGAAAATTTGACCAACGTTATGTAATTGTGTCACTATGTACGCTTCCTGAGATAATAATAAAAAAGAATTTAAAAAAAAAAAACTTCTCATAAGGTTGATGAAATTTCAAATGACTAGCAACATACTGAATTATCCTTCTCTGATGAGGATCTATCTGATTCAGAAGATCCTGCCTCAGATATTGACACTGATAAATCCTCTTATTTATTTAAATTGGAGTATATTCGTTCTTTGTTAAAAGAAGTGTTGATTACATTGGATATGGAGGAAACTAGTCCTCTTGATATTAAAACTAGTAAACGTTTAAATTCTGTTTATAAACCTCTTGTGGTTATTCCAGAGGTTTTTCCAGTTCCTGATGCTATTTCTGATATGATTTCTAAGGAATGGAATAAGCCTAGTACTTCTTTTATTCCTACTTCAAGGTTTAAAAAATTGTATCCTTTGCCAGACGTTAGATTGGAATTTTGGGAAAAGATCCCCAAGGTTGATGGGGCTATCTCTACTCTTGCTAAACGTAAAACTATTCTTATGGAAGATAGTACTTCTTTTAAAGATCCTTTAGATAGGAAACTTGAATCTTATCTAAGGAAAGCTTATTTATATTCAGGTCATCTTCTTAGGCCTGCAATTTCTTTGGCTGATGTTGCAGCTGCTTCAACTTATTGGTTGGATACTTTAGCGCAACAAGTATCGGATCATGATTTGTCTAGCATTGTTAAGTTGATTCAACATGCTATTAATTTCATTTGTGATGCCATTTTTGATATTATTAAAATTGATGTTAAATCTATGTCTTTAGCTATTTTAGCTAGAAGAGCTTTGTGGGTCAAATCTTGGAATGCTGATATGACTTCTAAATCCAGATTGCTATCTCTTTCTTTCCAAGGTAATAAATTATTTGGTTCTCAGTTGGATTCAATAATTTCAACTGTTACTGGGGGGAAGGGAGTTTTTTTGCCTCAGGATAAAATACCTAAGTGTAAATCTAAAGCTTTTAACCATTTTCGTTCCTTTCATCAAAATAAGGAACAGAAACCGAATCCTGCCCCCAAGGAATCTGCTTCCAATTGGAAACCTTCTTCATATTGGAATAAATCCAAGCAATTTAAGAAATCAAAACCAGCCCCCAAGTCCGCATGAAGGTGCGGCCCTCATTCCAGCTCAGCTGGTAGGGGGCAGATTAAAATTTTTCAAAGATGTTTGGATCAATTTGGTCCAAGATCATTGGATTCAGAGTATTGTCTCTCAGGGGTACAGAATAGGATTCAGAGTAAGACCGCCTGTGAGAAGATTTTTTCTCTCACGCATTCCGGTAAACCCAGTAAAGGCTCAGGCTTTTCTGAAGTGTGTTTCAGACCTGGAGTTATCAGGGGTAATCATGCCAGTTCTGTTTCAAGAACAGGGTCTGGGGTTTTATTCAAATCTATTCATTGTCCCAAAGAAAGAGAATTAATTCAGACCAGTTTTGGATCTAAAGATTTTGAATTGACATGTAAGAGTACCAACTTTCAAAATGGTGACTATAAGGACTATTCTGCCTTTTGTTCAGCAAGGGCATTATATGTCCACAATAGACTTAAAGGATGCATATCTTCATATTCCGATTCATCCAGATCATTATCAGTTCCTGAGATTCAATTTTCTAGACAAGCATTACCAATTTGTTGCTCTTCCTCTTGGCCTAGCGACAGCTCCAAGAATCTTTTCAAAGGTTCTAGGTGCCCGACTCTCTGTAATCAGAGAGCAGGGTATTGCAGTGTTTCCTTATTTGGACGATATCTTGGTACTCGCTCAGTCTTTACATTCTGAAGAATCTCACACAAATCAACTAGTGTTGTTTCTTCGAAGACATGGTTGGAGGATCAATTTACCAAAAAGTTCTTTGATTCCTCAGACAAGGGTAACCTGTTTAGGTTTCCAGATAGATTCAGTGTCCATGACTTTGTCTCTAACAGACAAGAGACATTTGAAATTGGTTTCAGCCTGTCGGAACCTTCAGTCTCAGTCATTCCCTTCAGTAGCTATGTGCATGGAAGTTTTAGGTCTCATGACTGCAGCATCGGACGCGATCCCCTTTGCTCATTTTAATATGAGACCTCTTCAGCTTTGTATGCTGAACCAATGGTGCAGGGATTATACAAGGATATCACAATTAATATCCTTAAATCCCAATGTTCAACTTTCTCTGACTTGGTGGTTAGATCACCATCGTATAATTTTAGGGGCCTCTTTTGAATCCAGCTCCTGTCTAATTTCTGCGGTTCATATCCCAGGTATAGACAATTGGGAAGTGGATTACCTCAGTCATCAGACTTTACATGTGGGAGAATGGTCTCTCCACCTAGATGTGTTTTTTCAAATTGTTCAGATGTGGGGGCTTCCAGAAATAGATCTGATGGCATCTCATCTAAACAAAAAACTTCCCAGGTACCTGTCCAGGTCCAGGGATCCTCAGGCGGAAGCAGTGGATGCATTGACACTTCTTTGGTGTTATCAACCTGCTTATATTTTCCCGCCTCTAGTTCTTCTTCCAAGAGTGATCTCCAAGATCATCATGGAGCAATCGTTTGTGCTGCTGGTAGCTCCAGCATGGCCTCACAGGTTTTGGTATGTGGATCTTGTCCAGATGTCCAGTTGCCAACATTGGCCACTTCCACTAAGGCCAGACCTTCTTTCTCAAGGTCCGTTTTTCCATCAGGATCTCAAATTATTAAATTTGAAGGTATGGAGATTGAACGCTTAGTGCTTAGTCATAGAGGTTTCTCTGACCTCAGTGATTAATACTATGTTGCAGGCTCGTAAATCTGTTTCTAGAAAGATTTATTATCGAGTTTGGAAGACTTACATTTCATGGTGTTCTTCTCATAAATTCTCTTGGCATTCTTTTAGAGTTCCTAGAATTTTACAGTTTCTTCAGGATGGTTTGGATAAAGGTTTGTCTGCAAGTTCCTTGAAAGGACAAATCTCTGCTCTTTCTGTTTTATTTCACAGAAAGATTGCTAAACTTCCTGATATTCATTGTTTTGTGCAGGCTTTGGTTTGTATCAAGACTGTCATTAAATCAATCTCTCCTCCCTGGAGTCTTAATTTAGTTTTGAAGGCTTTGCAGGCTCCTCCGTTTGAGCCTATGCATTCTTTGGACATTAAACTACTTTCTTGGAAAGTGTTGTTTCTTTTGGCCATCTCTTCTGCTAGAAGAGTTTCTGAATTATCCGCTCTCTCTTGTGAATCTCCTTTTCTGATTTTTCATCACGATAAGGCGGTTTTGCGGACTTCATTTAAATTCTTACCTAAGGTTGTGAATTCTAACAACATTAATAGAGAAATTGTTGTCCCTTCCTTCTGTGCTAATCCTAAGAATTCTTTGAAGAGATCCTTACATTCTTTGGATGTGGTAAGAGCTTTGAAATATTATGTTGAAGCTACTAAAGATTTCAGGAAGACTTCTAGTCTATTTGTTATATTTTCTGGTTCTAGGAAAGGTCAGAAGGCTTCTGCTGTTTCCTTGGCTTCGTGGTTAAAGTTTTTGATTCATTCAGCTTATTTGGAGTCGGGTCAAGCCCCGCCTCAGAGAATTACAGCTCATTCTACTAGATCACTCTCTACTTCCTGGGCTTTTAAGAATGAAGCTTCAGTTGATCAGATTTGCAAAGCAGCAACTTGGTCTTCTTTGCATACATTTACTAAATTCTACCATTTTGATGTATTTGCTTCTTCAGAAGCAATTTTTGGTAGAAAAGTTCTTCAGGCAGCTGTTTCAGTTTTATTCTCCTGCTTTTGATTTAATTTTTTTCCTTTCATTTATGAGAATAAACTTATTTTTTGGGTTGTGGATTAATTTTTTCAGCGGAAAATGGCTGTTTTTATTTTTATCCCTCCCTCTCTAGTGACTCTTGCGTGGAGTTCCACATCTTGGGTATTGATATCCCATACGTCACCAGCTCATGGACTCTTGCCAATTACATGAAAGAAAACATAATTTATGTAAGAACTTACCTGATAAACTCATTTCTTTCATATTGGCAAGAGTCCATGAGGCCCACCCTTTTTATGGTGATTATGATTTTTTTGTATAAAGCACAAATATTTCCAAATTCCTTTGTTGATGCTTTTTACTCCTTTTCTTATCATCCCACTACTTGGCTATTCGTTAAACTGAATTGTGGGTGTGGTGAGGGGTGTATTTATAGGCATTTTGAGGTTTGGGAAACTTTGCCCCTCCTGGTAGGATTGTATATCCCATACGTCACTAGCTCATGGACTCTTGCCAATATGAAAGAAATGAATTTATCAGGTAAGTTCTTACACAAATTATGTTTTTCCCACTGTGAAAGGAAGTCATGGAGGAAATTGAGATGTAAGGTTTCTATATAACAACAATCTGGCATTTTTTTTTATTACCAACTAATATCATTTAATTTTAAAAAGAAAATACTGGAGGGAGGAGTATCCCAGTAATCCCCTTGAGAAAAATAGGGTGTGTGCATTCCATAAATAGGACCTTTTTTTATTCCCAGTCAGGCCCTGCAGATCAGAGGGCCCCTGGTGCTGTATGTAGGTAAATTCTTATAAATATACTTCTGTATCAGATTTACATGTCAGTATTATAGTAGAGGGGAAGAGGTGTATTTACCAGCTTACAGAACTGCTGGGAAAAAAAGGAAATTAAATAAAAAAAAATAGCAAGATTCTCAGTAGTGGGAAGGACAGAGGCTAACCTCAGAGGAACAAGACAGAGGGAAGTGAAAGTACTGAGTAACTTTAACCCAAACTAGGGGAATTTAAAGGCATGAAAATGATAGGAGAACGGTACTTATATTTAATGGGAATTTGAGAGAAACACATTGGCCCCAAAAAAGGGAAGCTTCATGGAATGAGTAGGGAGAAAGAGATTCACTTTAAATTTACAGTTGTGGAGGTAAAGAAAGACAAAAAGATTCAACTTAAAGGGACAGTCTACTTTTTTTTAAAAAAGAGTTTAAAAAGATAGATAATGCCTTTACTACCCATTCTCCAGCTTTGCACAACCAAGATTGTTATATTAATATACTTTATAACCTCTAAGATTACCTGGTTCTAAGCCCCTGTAGGCCACCCCTTATTTCAGTGCTCTTTTAAAAGCTTTTTACAATCAAACACTACAGCCAGACAGTGCAAGTTCATATGTGCCATAAAAATAACATTGTGCCCACTTCCATGGAGAATGATAATGGGTTCACAAGAATCAGTACTGATTGGCTAAAATGCAAAATTGTAAAAAGCACTGAGATAAGGGGGCAGTCTGCAGAGGCTTAGATACAAGGTAATCACAGAGGTAAAAAGTATAGTAATATAACAGTGTTGGTTATGCAAAACTGGGGAAGGGGTAATTATCTATATTTTTAAAAATAACAATCTTCAAATAGACTGTCCCTTTAATAATATGTACTCACACATCATACATTCTGCACAATAATGTTTTTAGCATTAATACAATAAAAGTAAAGTTTTAACCCAGCTCCAGTGCTCCTCTATATGTTGTATTGGATTGTTTATGGCTTGGGAGTTGAGCACAGATCATTAGGAGCAGTGCCTATGTGCGTGATTTTGGATACAATAAGTTCTTCTGCCACGGCAGTTGCATTGGAGCCAAGTGATGTCACTGAGGGTGTTAAACCACGTGTTGCCTGGTGAAGGACTGAAGATGTGAGCGGACCAAGGTATTTTCCTGGATTACAGAGGATAACCCCATTAGTGGTGTATGATCAATAAGTTCATCACAAAGACATGAACTTGGCAGTTGAAGAGACAAGTGCTCTGTTATGTCCTGAAACACAGGAGTGTGCACTCTCACCAGTACTGACAGAGCGGAAGCCAACACAAAAATGCAGTATAATAATAGCAGTTTTTATTATAAACGTACACTAGAACAGAGAAAAAACAGGCGCAGTGCCCATTCATCTTGGTGTCATCTGAAAATACCCACCAACATCAGGGGCAGCAGACAACTTGATTGAAGGATTATTTGAGTCAATCAGGGTTCCCTGGCATCACGCTTGAGATATACCACTCTGCAGAGATTCCAACACTTGTAAATAGCAGTAAAGTATGAAGCTATGTAAGCACTTCCCTTCAGATGTTTCCAGACCGTATCCAGAAACAACAAATATCGAATGTGGCGGAGCTGTATCAACTCAGGGATGCAAGCTGCTCTTTTCCTCTGTGAAACCTACCTTCTTTCACCTCCAAGATAAAAAAAGCTCACAATAGTGTAGCACGTTTCAAATGGAATGGTAGGCACACCAACTTGCTTTGACTTACATTGATTTTATGCTCTTGAGAAAGACTTGTTGTGCCGAAATGCGTTGAGCAATATTTTAATAAAATCAGGTTTCACAGAGGAAAAGAGCAGCTTGCATCCCCTGAGGTAATAAAGCGCCACCACATCAGAGATTCCAACACTACCTATTGGGGAAAACCGTCTTATTTTCACTTTTCTCTCACACTGATGGCTAGTGCCGATACTGGTACTGTTGCTTTATTATGAACATATTGCAATCATATAACTCAGTAATCAATTTATAAGCAAGGATTTGGTTAAATTATAATTGTATTACTTAACTTCAGGTGTCAAATAAGGCATTACTATCAGTGTACATGGGTAGCCAGGATTAAAACCAGATATAGCATCACCATTTAGCAGATGTGACAGGTGTTTTCTCTCTCATATGTTCACAAAACTTCTCCTCAAAGAACTTCCCTGATCTAATCCTTCCAAGCTAATCTGCCCCTCCCCTTAGCAAGTGTAATAATTAAAACAATGTAATAGTCATGTCTAATGTTATGTCAATCATATTTTGGGCTCATATTTATCTAGCTCTGTATGGAGCTTGATGCTGCTTGTTTCCTGCGAGCCTTCAGGGTCGCCGGAAACAGAAGTTATAAAGAAGTTATGCAGCAGCCTTCATAATGACCGCTGCTCCATAACTTGTCCCAAAAAGAAATGTACAGATTAAAACAAACAAATCTGATACAAAAATGACAAAGAACTAATACTCTCCGTAGACCTCTGCCTTCTTGCAGTCTCTCCCAAAGGACTGAAAGATCACTTTGGATATGTAGATATCTCTGCTAAACAAAGGAAATAGGCTAAACATGTATATATAAGCCAAATTATAAGAGTGCAGTATACTCACTCCATAAAATCTGTAATGTCAGCCAATCTGAAAGGGAGCCTCTTGGCGTATGTAATCCAGCCAAACTGAAGAAAAAGGAAAACTCCAATAAAGAAAGGGTAAGGTACTCTGTATACAAACAAATAGTAACTTACTCCATTAAAATCCAAATTCCAGAGATGTCACAGCAAAGAAACAGCCAAAAAACACTGGGTGTTGATAAAAACGAACAAAGCTTTTAATTACTTAGCTCAGCTCAACGCATTTCAACGATTAAATGTCTTTCTCAAGAGCAAATAAAAACATGTACAAATCGGGTTGACATCCCCTGCTAGCGGCCGCGAATCTGCAGGGGACGGTATTGCACCAGCAGTTCACAAGAACTGCTGGTGCAAAGATAAATGCCGACAGCGTATGCTGTCGGCATTTCTCGATGTGCAGCTACTTCATATCATGTCTGCTCGCACATTGTTAAATATGCCCCTTTGTATCAATTATTAGTTAACTATGAGCTTCTCTGAAAATAAAGTGAAACATTCTCACAAGAGTGCTCTCATTGGAATGCGGCCCCCTTTTCCTTCGAGAACAGACAGCGGAGCAGAACAGAGAAATATATATATGGCATTTCTATTAAAGGCAAAGTATTTATATACTAAATAAATGTATGCATACTATAAATATATATATATTTGCATATAAGCAAAGTTGACTATTGATTAATTATTTGCTTATGGAATCAAAAAACATTTTCCACCCCTTATATGCTCCTACATCAATAATGTGAGCCAATAAGTTGGAGAAGCTCCAGTTTCCTTCCCAATTGACACACAGAACCCAGAAACAAGGAATTTAACTACATTGATACCGTAGCAGTGAGATTCACTGCTAAAGTCCGCTGTAGAATAGTAGTAACTTCACAGGATCATCCCCACAATCAAGCGATTTTTTTTAACACCTTAACGACATGCATATCCTTATCCTTGTAAAATCACGAGATGTGCTGCTACTAAATGCCACACTCCAGGAGAACAAAGAAAAATTGATAATAGGAGTAAATTAGAAAGTTGCTTAAAATTGCATGCTGTAGATACAGATGTATCACAAAAGAAATTTTTTTGGGTTCAGTGTCCCTTTAAGAGATTTAAAAAAAAAAAAATCTGTTAGCAGGTGGTATAATAAATAACAGGCGCATGCTATAACAGTTTTTTTTCATTACATGAAATGCTGGTGTATTCCACTGTGTACACTGCCAGTGGAGCTACCATTGTTGCAGCAGATGCAGGGGATATAAATACATATGCACACACACACACACATATATACAGTATACAGTATATATATATATATATATATATATATATACACACATACACATTATATACATACATACACACACACTCACACACACATATATACAGTATACAGTATATATATATATATATATATATATATATATACACATTATATACATACATACACACACATATATACAGTATACAGTATATATATATATATACACATTATATACATACATACACACACACAAACACACATATATACAGTATACAGTATATATATATATATACACATTATATACATACATACACACACACACACACACACACACATATATACAGTATACAGTATATATATATATATATATATATATATATATATATATATATATATACACATTATATACATACATACACACACATATATACAGTATACAGTATATATATATATATATACACATTATATACATACATACACACACACAAACACACATATATACAGTATACAGTATATATATATATATATATATATATATATATATACACATTATATACATACATACACATATACATACACATATTTAGACATGTATATGTGTGCATAATAATGTTAAAGCCCTTATTTTTCAAAATACCTAATACCATATATCTTTGAGCCCTTATAACTTTTTTATTGATTTTTTTAAATTAATTTTTAGCAGACAGTGTTTAGATGAGTGTAATTGCACGTTTACATTAAATGCATGTAAAATACATGTGGTGTTTAATGCAGCGTTTTTTTTCTTTTTTCCGCTACCCTTTACGTAAGCTCTCAAGTCGTTCTAAGCGAAGAAGAGTAAATCACGATTGCGCTCAAGCAAAATCATTTACTCTCAACTCGTAAATACGAGCGCTATTTCCTCCACGTGCAAAAAGCCGGAAAAAAACCCAATATCGCTTGCATGCAACAGTTAGCGCATCCCTTGTAATCTAGCTCTTAATTATTTCTCTTTCATACGAATGAAGGGAAATTTTTGAGTTTATCGTCCTTTTAAATAAAATAAAAATTACCTGTAAGAATTCAAGGAACTTAAAAGACAGTTTTTTTCAGATTAGGAAATCCCCTTCCATGTTAATTTTACTTAGTTATTCCCTTTTTAAATATACAATTAGATGTTTAATCACTCACTTAGTTTCACTCTGACAGCAAAAGTCCCTAACATCCCAGCCAACCTTCCTCCCTGGTAACTGGTGATGCTGCTTCATCCTGCTTCATCATTGGCTGAGGGGTTGGGTAGATTTTCAACATTCTGTTCCTGACTCTGGGATATGAACGAGCTAGAGAAATGAAGGGGATTCAGGTGCCTGTGCTGCTGATATGCCTGACCCTATACACTCCTGCAACAGGTACATTTATATATTCTTTAGTTATCAGCCTTACATAGGGGAATTTGTGTACTACAGCAAACCATATTTTATTATTTTGATTATATTAATTAACAATAGAGAAGTATGATTTGCTCAGACAATACTGTGTTCTGTTCTCCTTCTGATGTCACATTTTACAACATTTGTTGCCAAAAAAGAACTTTTTATACAAATATTTATAGATTTGTTAGCTATACAGTTTTACATTTGTACCATTGAGTTTGCAGGTAATGTCTCTGGGCTTTTTCTGAACTAAAACAACACAGAAGAAATGTTTAAACTTTAATGCATCACTTTCCGTCCTTGCAGAATTATTTGTATGTTTAGCTTTTGCATATTTGTAATTAATCACTATTTTCTTGTGAGAGTTGGGTTCCCTGTTCTGGCATTTTTTGTTTATAAAATCAGGAGGATGTTGTGTAATTTACCCAATCAGAGACCAGTTTGGCTGGATTGTTATAGTTAAAGGGACAGTGTAGTGTAAAATTTCCTCCCCTTTAATGTATTCCCAATTATCCATTTTACCTGCTAGGTGTAATAATGGTTTACAAATAGCTCCTTTAAAGGGACACTGAACCCAAAGAATGAAGAAAAATTGATAATAGGAGTAAATTAGAAGTTGCTTAAAATTTCATGCTCTATCTGAATCACGAAAGAAAAAATTTCGGTTCAGTGTCCCTTTAACTTTATTATGACATTAGAATTATCTGTTTTTGTTCAGTAGTATCCCACCTATACTGACAATTTCAATACTTAAAGGGACATAAAACCAATTTTTTTCCCATAATTTAGACAGAGAATGCGCTTCTAAACAACTTTCTAATTTACTTCTATCGTCTTATTTGCTTAGCTCTCTTTGTATCCTTAGTTTAAAAGGATACCTAGATAGGTTCAGGAGCAGAAATGCATTACTGGGAGCTTGCTGCTGATTGGTGACTGCATGAATGCCTCTTATCATTGGTTCCCCAGTTGTGTCAGCTAGCTCCCAGTAGTGCATTGCTGCTCCTTCAACAGAGAATAGCAAGAGAATGAAGCAAATGGAAATTGGAAAGTTGTTTATAATCACATGCTCTCTCTCAATAATGAAATAATTTTTGGGGGTTTCATGTCCCTTTAAATATAAGCTATAGGAATACTGTGTAAAAATAGACATCAGAAGAAATAACACTCTCAGTGGGAGGTATGGGAGATAAGTAATAATATGTTAATCTTAATGGATTTCTCTAAAGCCCTGATATTCAAAACCTCTCCTTATGGGAGATATTCTAAAACGATCTTCCAGCACTGCAAAATCCCTAGTGAGATTTTGGTTTGCTTCTCCAAAGGCCGATCCCTGCATTTCTGTATGTGAAGGAGAGACAGGCGCAGTGCAATATAGCACTGCATGACATGACAGTTTTGCTGCATTTACACTTTGTGCTTTCTATTTAATACCACTATTCACTTCAGATTACATTTTATTACATTTAAACTTTGCATTTTTTTTTTTTTTGAAGTAGTGTATTTAGGATTATGATTTTACAAATTCTGATTATGCTTTCACAGTTTCTGTGTAACTTTAACAAATTAGGCTCATATTTTGTATATTTATGTGTATCTTTTACAAAGTAGATTGTCTTTTATTTAAATTAAAACTGAAAAACTGTCAGCGTAAAGTGATGGTAAAGTCACATAGATGAGATGAATCAAGGTTCACTGTTTACTCTAAGCTGCATTAGGATCATAGCTAAGACTGCACTTGTGCAATGGAACTTTGGCTTGATGCGGCTTCTAAGTACAACCACAGGAGCGTGCAGATACTATTTTACGTAGGGCGTATGGTGGATCCCCTATTGGATGAACCATACGCCATTCAAATTTTCACAGTGAGGCGGCCGGAGCACAGGTAACAGAGCAGGATTTAAAAATAAGATTTTAATAGAAATAATGCAAATTGGACAATTATTCTGGCATCAATATGAATGTAATAATAATATAATTTATATAAAGTGATCTTATCTATGTGAATTTACCATCACTTTAAGTTTCGCAGAGAAACTTTGTGAAGTCTGAACTACAATATTTATCCAAGCTGGAGAATCTTTAAATATCAGAGCCTAAGTTTTGGGCTTTAGCATACAGACAGAGAAAGATAAGATAAGGAAGCATGTGTGTGTATAGAAAGTGATAAAATAAAGAGATCTAATTTCCCTGTATGCTGAGACAATTGTAATGGGTTGTGATGTCAAATAACAAAAACTGCAATTTCATATACAAAAATAAACCTTAACCAATTTCTTATACATTTTATACTCCACTACTATATATCAAGTCATTAGAAACACATTAAGGGGAAAACAATTTTACAGTTGTCTGCCCCTTTGAACAAAAATATAAATAAATATTGGGTTTCTTTATTTGGCGTTTCCCTATAACACCTTTCTAAAAAAAACTTTAATCCAGTATTAAAATGTACTGCACCAGATATCATAATAATTAACATCTTGGTTATCAGAGTTCTGTAAAACATTTCACAGTTAATCTCTTGGTTGTCAGAAATGGCACAAAATATAGTGTACTGTAACAGTTTGATAGTCAAAGCTTGTAAAGAGACATAAATAGCAATATTCCTGCATATTTAGGTATGCTAGTACATCAGGGACACCCTTAGAATTTGCGGGGCTCTGGCCAAAACACATTTTGGGGGCCCCACAGCCCAGTGCTCTTATTCCCCTCCCCCTGTAGGGTCCACCCCTGTCCCAACATTCAGTGTTACCTATATAAAGAATAACAGTATATATTACACCTCCTGATACCATAAACACTTGCACCTTTTCAGACCCTCACCCCTGAAAGTGCGGGCCCCCAAAAGCGCGGAGCCCTGGGCATGTGCCCACCTTGCCTGCCTGTAGTAAATATTGATGTATACACTAACACACGCTAACTCATTCATCCTTTGCTAGGTGCACCACACACACTCACATACAATATGCTTGTTCAGACAGTAGCTTATTAAAGGGACACTCAGGTTAAATTAAATTTTCATGATTCAGATACAGCATGTAATTTTAAACAACTTTCCAATTTACATTCTTTTATATTTACAATTTTTGAGTCACCAGATCCTACTGAGCATGTGCAAGAATTCACAGACTATACGTATATGCATTTGTGATTGGCTGATTGCTATCACATGGTACAAGGGGAGTGGAAATATACATAACTTTGAAATTTGTTATAAAAAAATCTACTGCTTATTTGAAGTTCAGACTAAGTGCTATTGCATTGTCTTGTTATCTTGCATTTGTTGATTATGCAAATCTAATGTGTTGACTGGTCCTTTAAGGACCATCCCCCAACAACACTAGTTTATATATGCTTCATATATTTCTTATATACAGAGGCACATGTCATGTCCCTCTACTAGACAAGGGATAATTTATTTATAATACAATTGGAGAGTATAGAAGAATGACATCAATCTATCTATCTATCTATCTATCTATCTATCTATCTATCTATCTATCTATCTATCATCTATCTATCTATATATCTCTATCTCTCTGTCTGTATATCTATTAATCTATCTATCATCTATCTATCTATATATCCATCTATCAATGTGGGTGACTTCATGAATCCTGGGATAAGTTTACAGCAATTCTATGACTCTATCTATCTATCATCTATCTATCTATCTATCTATCTATCTATCTTTCTCTCTCTCTCTCTCTCTCTCTCTCTCTCTCTCTCTATGTCTGCCTGTCTATCTATTAATCTATCTATCTATCTTTCTATCTTTCTCTATCTCTCTCTATCTCTCTCTCTGTCTGTCTGTCTGCCTGTCCTTCTATCAACCAATCTATCTATCTATCTATCTATCTATCTATCTATCTATATATCTATCTATCTATCACTGTGGGTGACTTCATGAATCCTGGGATAAGCTTATAGCAATTCTATGGGATAAATGTATTAAATGTCGAGCGGAAATGATTCGCTATAGTCATGTGCGCTTGACATCACTAAATCTGTCAGTCATCCCGGTCGCTGCTTCATAAATGGAGCCCTATCTATCTATCTATCTATCTCTCTATCTATTTATCTATCTATCTTTCTATCATTTATCTATCTATCTATCTATCTATCATCTATCTATCTTTCTATCATCTATCTATCCTTCTATCATCTATCTATCCATCCATCTATCTATCTATCCATCATCCATCTATCTATCTATCCATATTCTATCTATCTATCATCTATCTATCCATATTCTATCTATCTATCTATCTATCTTTAATCTATCTATTGATAGATAGCAGAAAGAACTCTAGAAGCATTGTTGTGAAATTTAATATTTGATAGCTTGAAAACTGTGGTCCATCTGGTGTTGTCGTTGTTAAAAAAAGAGAAGAATGCTGTAAAATGAGGAAGCGTCTTTTATGCTTATGAAACCGAGGGAAGATGAAACCATAGAAGCTAAATAACTCTACATTCCTAAACTTAGATTTTATCTAGAGATTATAAAACATTTATTTTTGATGCACAAAGTTTCATATTTTATTGTTGCAATCAAATACTTGCACATTGTATGTCAACTTAAATTCAGTTTGAAGGATTCCTGCCAACAAATTGCTTTTATTTTGTTAATGAAACACAGTGTATTAGTAGAGATAATGAAGTTAATTCACTAAAGTGTGACATGGCTCTCCAAAACCTTGGTAAATCAACTGTATTCTATAGCATAGACAATGGAAAGATTTTTCTCACTGGAGTGTATATAGCATTTGCAGAGAAAAGATTTGTTCAGTTTATAACCATAGTCAGTGAGAAAAAAATGTCAAACTCAAGTATTATCTTATATGATCAATTCCATTATAGTAAAAAAATAATTAAAAGCACGAATCCGTTAGAGCATGTAATTTTAAGACCATTGACCCTGCAGTACTGTCAGCCAACAGGTATGTAAAAGAAGAAATAAAAAGGGGTTTTGTGCTGATGGCCTGTAGCACTAGCACTATGTAAGATTAACCCCTTAACCCCTTGTATGTCACTAGTCGTTAAGGGTTTTTCAGGCTATAAAAGCACGGGTCTCGCCACAAGTGGCTGGACTGTGCTATTATGACTGCTGCAGGCATCCTGGAATAGCGAGACTGCACTATCAAAAAAGCAATCCCCATTCAAAGACCAGCGACGTACCCTGGGGTTAAGCCACTGTCCTGCTGCCTTGAAGACATTCCCCACAATAAGTAAAAGTTAACAAATCTCTGTTAATGAAAGAATAAGGTTGTAAAAATTTGGCTTAACAAATGACCCCATGAACTACTCTTGGATGAAACAAAAGAAAATTTGTTCCGTGATTAACAATTTCTCAGAAACAAATTTTTGTCTGAGTCTAACAGAAAGTGATTGCTTATAGCTGGTCAAATCTCATTTGCACCTGGCTTACTACAGAAGATTGTATAGACATATTTAAGAAATAGAAAACCTCAGCAACCTTTACATTGAAAATGTTATTATTTAATGCTTATAAAACTTTTTATTGCAGATTATTTGAAATTAATTGCAGGCGTATGTTATATGTATATAGAAAAAATCACAGAGAGATTTTCCCTTACTAGCAGCGGATAGTTAACTAGAGGAAGTGGTGAAAGAGGGCTTTCGATTTTCCTACAGGAGGAGATGCACAATAGGGAACATCTAAGCCCCAACCCATTTGAAAGATATTGACAGTAGACAGAGCTCTTGGTTAAACCACAAGTGAACAAATGCAGTAACTCTACCTGCACATTATATGAATTTAAAATATGCAAACAGGAGACAGCGCAATCCTCAATTCAAGGTAATTTATTAAACTTCTTTAAAACACGCAATAAACTATTGCACTTACTCACTGTAAGTAGATAAAAGTCCAAATATACAGTCCCTTGCATGAAAAGAAGAATCTACTGGAGTCGGTGGTAATGGTTGCGATCTATGCGTTCCTCAGAGTTTCAGTTCACATCCGTCACAGATACCTTCTATGGGAAATGTGAGTCCCAGACTGTTGGTAAGGAATTTACCAACCTGAATACAGGAGAAAGATTTGAACATGTTGAGTGCATTAATTGTTGCAGTACTGGGCCCCGTTCTTTTTAAAAATTTTAAAAATGACTTGGAGCAAGGATTAAATAGTGACATCTCTATTTTTGCAGATGATACTAAGTTAAGTAATGTCATTAGGTCAGAGCACGATGAACTTTCATTACAAAGGGATCTGCAAAAATTAGAAGTATGGGAAACGTATTTTTTAAATGGGACAAGACTTAGCCAAACAGAGGAGGAAAGGGATTTGGGAGTAGTAATAGATAACAAGTGTTAGGTGTTGTTTTCAGGGGGGGGGGAATGTCAGTAAGAGCCTGGCCTGGAGCACACCATATCAGCTGGAAATGAATGTATTTGATTAGGATATCCAAGAGAATAGAATTCAGACCACGCAGCAATGAGTCTAAAAATTATTCTGTTTATTAAAAGATGAAAGGCGCGTCTTATAGGCGACAGTTACAGCATATAGGGTTAACATGATGACACTTCATAACCGCGTCATATCATACCATATTTCAAGAACAAAAGAAGCTTATTGAAATAATTAAATGAAAGAGGAGTATGAAGGAGTAATTCTTATAACAGTAACAAAAATACATCTGGGCGCATAGCTCAGCCCAAAGGAAGGTCGTTTGGGCCTCTTACCTAGATAACGGACTTCCAGGCGCATTGCCAGGAACATTTGCAAGGCCAATAAAACTAATACAATTCTTACTAACATCAGCATATTTCTCACTACATAATGACTGCTATAATAAAATGTTTATTAGACAAGATGGATGCCTTAAGACAAAATGGCAGCTAATAACAAAATGGCACCGGTCATGCTAACAATTCCTAACATACCACCCTTTTATTCTAACAGAATAACATAAAAATAGAAAAGCACAGAAAATTAGTAAAACCTTTAACAACAATATAAGCCTAATACTTTGGTAACATGAATCTATGTGAGAATACTGTAGAGAAATGTATTCACATGTAGTGCTATAATTTTATAGGCCAATAGGGCACAATTTGTCACTGCACATAGGTGCGGCCTCTCCAACACTCTCCGTCTACCTCCCAGCATCCTCAAACTACTGGTCTATCTGCACAAAGACCCAACCAGCCCCCCATCTACCCCCAAACAATGCTGCATCTTTATTTCTCCACCTGCATTGCTAGTACCCCCCAATGTTTCCAACAGTTTCTTGCTCTGTACATTCTCCACAGTGAAGCATGACATGGGAACAGCACAAATGTCTCTAGGTGGCCTCTGATCACGTTAAGAACAGTCCTTGTCCTCTTAGAGCTCCACCTTCCTCAGACACTCTGCTTCAATACCATAGTCCATTTGCAACAGGGGTGCTTATCCAGTGTTCTTCTGCAGGTAGATGCTGGAACTCCAATGGTTTGTTCATGGGGTAGACAAGGAAAGCCAGTGGATCCCCATAGCAAGCAGACACTCGAGTCAGAAGGAGTCTAAGAAGGAAACAAAACAGCACAAGATGAGCACACACCCTGATACAATCACAATTATGTCCAAATAAAACTTCTTTCACCTTTTTTGTAAGCATCACAATTCCTTTAGCTTAACTTATCCTATGTCATTCAAAACCAGGAAAACATTGTGGATATATAATACAAACTAAATACATTGAAACTTTTACAGAGAATAACTCACATCTTCTCTATACAATGTAAATGATACTTCATGAATACTAAGGCCTAGATTTAGAGTTTGGCGGTAGCCGTGAAAACCAGCGTTAGAGGCTCCTAACGCTGGTTTTAGGCTACCGCCGGTATTTGGAGTCAGTCAGGAAAGGGTCTAACGCTCACTTTCCAGCCTCGACTTTTCCATACCGCAGATCCCCTTACGTCAATTGCGTATCCTATCTTTTCAATGGGATCTTTCTAACTCCAGTATTTAGAGTCGTGGCTGAAGTGAGCGTTAGAAATCTAACTACAAAACTCCAGCCGCAGAAAAAAGTCAGTAGTTAAGAGCTTTCTGGGCTAACGCCGGTTTATAAAGCTCTTAACTACTGTGCTCTAAAGTACACTAACACCCATAAACTACCTATGTACCCCTAAACCGAGGTCCCCCCACATCGCCGCCACTCTATTACATTTTTTTAACCCCTAATCTGCCGACCGCCACCTACGTTATACTTATGTACCCCTAATCTGCTGCCCCTAACACCGCCGAACCCCATATTATATTTAGTAACTCCTAACCTGCCCCCCACAACGTCACCGCCAGCTACCTACAATAATTAACCCCTAATCTGCCGACCGCAAAGCGCCGCTACCTACGTTATCCTTATGTACCCCTAATCTGCTGCCCCTAACACCGCCGACCCCTATATTATATTTATTAACCCCTAATCTGCCCCCCTCAACGTCGCCTCCACCTGCCTACACTTATTAACCCCTAATCTGCCGAGCGGACCGCACCGCTACTATAATAAAGTTATTAACCCCTAATCCGCCTCACTCCCGCCTCAATAACCCTATAATAAATAGTATTAACCCCTAATCTGCCCTCCCTAACATCGCCGACACCTAACTTCAATTATTAACCCCTAATCTGCCGACCGAATCTCGCCGCTACTGTAATAAATGGATTAACCCCTAAAGCTAAGTCTAACCCTAACCCTAACCCCCCCCCTAAGTTAAATATAATTTAAATCTAACGAAATAAATTAACTCTCATTAAATAAATTATTCCTATTTAAAGCTAAATACTTACCTGTAAAATAAACCCTAATATAGCTACAATATAAATTATAATTACATTGTAGCTATTTTAGGATTAATATTTATTTTACAGGCAACTTTGTAATTATTTTAACCAGGTACAATAGCTATTAAATAGTTAAGAACTATTTAATAGCTACCAAGTTAAAATAATTACAAAATTACCTGTAAAATAAATCCTAACCTAAGTTACAATTAAACCTAACACTACACTATCAATAAATAAATTAAATAAAATACCTACAATTACCTACAATTAAACCTAACACTACACTATCAATACATTAATTAAATACAATACCTACAAATAACTACAATTAAATAAACTAACTAAAGTACAAAAAATAAAAAAGAACTAAGTTACAAAAAATAAAAAAATATTTACAAACATTAGAAAAATATTACAACAATTTTAAACTAATTACACCTACTCTAAGCCCCCTAATAAAATAACAAAGCCCCCCAAAATAAAAAAATGCCCTACCCTATTCTAAATTACAAAAGTTCAAAGCTCTTTTACCTTACCAGCCCTGAACAGGGCCCTTTGCGGGGCATGCCCCAAGAAATTCTGCTCTTTTGCCTGTAAAAAAAAACATACAATCCCCCCCCCCCAACATTACAACCCACCACCCACATACCCCTAATCTAACCCAAACCCCCCTTAAATAAACCTAACACTAAGCCCCTGAAGATCTTCCTACCTTATCTTCACCTCGCCGGGTATCACCGATCGGTCCTGGCTCCAAAATCTTCATCCAACCCAAGCGGGGGCTGGCGATCCATAATCCTGCGGCTGAAGAGGTCCAGAAGAGGCTCCAAAGTCTTCATCCTATCCGGGAAGAAGAGGCGATCCAGACCGGCAACCATCTTGATCCAAGCGGCATCTTCTATCTTTATCCGATGAGGAACGGCTCCATCGTGAAGACCTCCAGCGCGGATCAATCTTCTTCCGACGACGTCCAACTGAAGAATGACGGTTCCTTTAAGGGACGTCATCCAAGATGGCGTCCCTCGAATTCCGATTGGCTGATAGGATTCTATCAGCCAATCGGAATTAAGGTAGGAAAATTCTGATTGGCTGATGGAATCAGCCAATCAGAATCAAGTTCAATCCGATTGGCTGATCCGATCAGCCAATCAGATTGAGCTCGCATTCTATTGGCTGATCGGAACAGCCAATAGAATGCGAGCTCAATCTGATTGGCTGATCGGATCAGCCAATCGGATTGAACTTGATTCTGATTGGCTGATTCCATCAGCCAATCAGAATTTTCCTACCTTAATTCCGATTGGCTGATAGAATCCTATCAGCCAATCGGAATTCGAGGGACGCCATCATGGATGACGTCCCTTAAAGGAACCGTCATTCGTCGGGAAGTCGTAGGTGAAGATGGATGTTCCGCGTCGGCGGGATGAACATGGATCCGGAAGAAAGAAGATTGAAGATGCCGCTTGATAGAAGACTTCATCCGGATCATGGACCTCTTCAGCTCCCGCTTGGATGAAGACTTCATCCGGATCATGGACCTCTTCAGCTCCCGCTTGGATGAAGACTTCAGCCGGATCATGGACCTCTTCAGCTCCCGCTTGGATGAAGACTTCAGTCGGATCATGGACATCTTCAGCCCCCCGCTTGGGCTTGGATCAAGACATCGGAGGAGCTCTTCTGGATCGATCGGTGAACCCGGCGTGGTGAAGATAAGGTAGGAAGATCTTCAGGGGCTTAGTGTTAGGTTTATTTAAGGGGGGTTTGGGTTAGATTAGGGGTATGTGGGTGGTGGGTTGTAATGTTGGGGGGGGGATTGTATGTTTTTTTTTACAGGCAAAAGAGCTGAATTTTTTGGGGCATGCCCCGCAAAGGGCCCTTTTAAGGGCTGGTAAGGTAAAAGAGCTTTGAACTTTTGTAATTTAGAATAGGGTAGGGCATTTTTTTATTTTGGGGGTCTTTGTTATTTTATTAGGGGGCTTAGAGTAGGTGTAATTAGTTTAAAATTGTTGTAATTTTTTTCTAATGTTTGTAAATATTTTTTTATTTTTTGTAACTTAGTTCTTTTTTATTTTTTGTACTTTAGTTAGTTTATTTAATTGTATTTATTTGTAGGAATTGTATTTAATTAATTTATTGATAGTGTAGTGTTAGGTTTAATTGTAGATAATTGTAGGTATTTTATTTAATTAATTTATTGATAGTGTAGTGTTAGGTTTAATTGTAACTTAGGTTAGGATTTATTTTACAGGTAATTTTGTAATTATTTTAACTAGGTAACTATTAAATAGTTCTTAACTATTTAATAGCTATTGTACATGGTTAAAATAATTACAAAGTTGCCTGTAAAATAAATATTAATCCTAAAATAGCTACAATGTAATTATAATTTATATTGTAGCTATATTAGGGTTTATTTTACAGGTAAGTATTTAGCTTTAAATAGGAATAAGTTATTTAATAAGAGTTAATTTATTTCCTTAGAATAAAATTATATTTAACTTAGGGGGGTGTTAGGGTTAGAATTAGCTTTAGGGGTTAAAAAATTTATTAGAGTAGCGGTGAGCTCCGATCGGCAGATTAGGGGTTAATACTTGAAGTTAGGTGTCGGCAATGTTAGGGAGGGCAGATTAGGGGTTAATACTATTTATTATAGGGTTATTGAGGCGGGAGTGAGGCGGATTAGGGGTTAATACATTTATTATAGTAGCGCTCAGGTCCGGTCGGCAGATTAGGGGTTAATAAGTGTAGTTAGGTGGAGGCGACTTTGGGGGCGGCAGATTAGGGGTTAATAAATATAATATAGGGGTCGGCGGTGTTAGGGGCAGCAGATTAGGGGTACATAGGGATAATGTAAGTAGCGGCGGTTTACGGAGCGGCAGATTAGGGGTTAAAAGTGTAATGCAGGTGTCAGCGATAGCGGGGGCGGCAGATTAGGGGTTAATAAGTGTAAGGTTAGGGGTGTTTAGACTCGGGGTACATGTTAGGGTGTTAGGTGCAGACATAGGAAGTGTTTCCCCATAGGAAACAATGGGGCTGCGTTAGGAGCTGAACGCGGCTTTTTTGCAGGTGTTAGGTTTTTTTTCAGCTCAAACAGCCCCATTGTTTCCTATGGGGGAATCGTGCATGAGCACGTTTTTGAGGCTGGCCGCGTCCGTAAGCACCGCTGGTATCTAGAGTTGCAGTGGCGTTAAATTATGCTCTACGCTCCCTTTTTGGAGCCTAACGCACTGAAAACCCTGCCATTCTGTGAACTCTAAATACCAGCGGTATTTAAAAGGTGCGGCCAGAAAAAAGCATGCGTTAGCTACGCGGGTCGTTACCGACAAAACTCTAAATCTAGGCGTAAGTAAGTGAAAACTGCTAGACTTCATCAAGAGGATGAATGGCTATGCTAAGTAACTTATGCTAAGGCCTGTCCTGCAACAAAAAATGAAAAATAAAACAGTCAATAAAAATATTTTCTTTAAAATTAATTTATTCACACTTTCTCTTGGAACTACTCCTTAAACAAATATTTATTTGTATAATTAATATAAATTTCTAGCTGAGACGAGTCCTCACTGTGTTCCACAAGGGTGAAGGGTCTAAAATATTCTGATAAATTGCAGCATTTTCTTTAAACTATAGAGGTGCAAACATATTTTCTATACTTAGTGGGCCATTCAATAGGTTACAATAGTGCAAGGTTTAGAGTTACACTTATCTAAAGGGTTACTTTGTTAAGTACATAAACTACAATGTTGTACTAATACAAATAAGGCATACTTTTCTGCAGACAAAGCTATATGACTTCTTATAACTAATATGATCAACAAAAAAATAACACAAATACAAGAAAATACAAAACAAGCAATATAAGTAAACAAGTTAAAACAATTACTCCCCTAATTTAACTGTGGTTGACTCTGTAACAGTGTAACAGGTCCTCAATTCCAACAAGCAAGGCACAGTCCAGAGAAGGATAGTCTTTATGTTCTGAAGACACACATCCTAGGAAACAGTCATAGATTACCCAGTGTCCAGTTCTGGGGCTGGTACCAGCATGCAAAGCAAAGAATGGATCCAAAGATAGTTCAGCAACCTTTACTGCAGTATGGTGGTTAAAACAGACTTGACAAAGGGTCTTTTATCATCATTTTTCTTTTCTTCACCTAGGCACCAGGCATTTCTTTTGTTTAAAAGGTTTGCTTGCATTCAATCTTCAATCTTTTGGAGAGTGCACTATGGAATATTATCTGTACAGATTTTACCTAAATATGAAAAACTCAAAAATAATTCAGTTAGTGTCTTTAATCTCTGGATACAGCTTCATGATCTCATCCTCCAAATACAAATATTGTGTTAAGAACAAAATAGAAAAATAAAAACATTTTAGGTTCATTTACTTACTTAAAACAATATTCACTTAAAACAATCTTCATGATCACATAAAGATGCTCAGCAATGCTATACTCAGCAATACTCATCAATACTTCCCCCTTTGTTTGCGTGATACACCCCATGTGTCACGCAAACACAAGATAACAGCAAACTAAAAGACAATTCATGCACTCTGTAGTATACTATTCTTAACATCAGGCAAAATCAAATACACCTCGATATTCCATATTCCATTCATACAGCACCCTACCACACGCATTCACTAAAAATTAAAACACAACATTCGCTTAGAAAACACTTAAAACCACCTGTCCATTCCACAAAACAAAACATTAACAGCCGACACAAACTTTTAAAAAACAGAATTAACCTGAAATTCAGCACATATACTTACATTCACTGAAACACAGCACTCGCAAAACACTACAAATAATTAAAATCCTATAACAACCGTCTATACCCTGGTTCTGCAAATTCTACCATGCACAATACTATGAGATCACACTAATAATGCAATCACTTCAGAAGATCAATAAACTCCAGTTGCATATTTACAAATAAAATCCCTAACCATAAATTTACAAAGGAACACACAAACACCTAGGTACCATATTTTGGGAAAAATCAGATAATAATAGTACAGCCACTGTTCTATATAGCCCCTGCTTGCATGCACAGTGCAAATCCACTGTTAAATAAATCATGTGTGGCACAAATAATTTGTGAAAAGCTCTAGAATCCAGTCTATACTTTTACATAACTAACGGCTAGATTTAGAGTTTTGTCGGTAACGACCCGCGTAGCTAACGCTGCCTTTTTTCCGGCCGCACCATAAAAATAACTCTGGTATTGAGAGTCCACAAAAAGGCTGCGTTAGGCTCCAAAAAAGGAGCGTAGAGCATTTTTAACGCAAATGCAACTCTCGATACCAGAGTTGCTTACGGACGCGGCCAGCCTCAAAAACGTGCTCGTGCACGATTCCCCCATAGGAAACAATGGGGCTGTTTGAGCTGAAAAAAAAACTAACACCTGCAAAAAAGCTGCGTTCAGATCCTAACGCAGCCCCATTGTTTGCTATGGGGAAACACTTCCTACGTCTGCACCTAACACCCTAACATGTACCCCGAGTCTAAACACCCCTAACCTTACACTTATTAACCCCTAATCTGCCGCCCCCGCTATCGCTGACCCCTGCATTTTATTATTAACCCCTAATCTGCCGCTCCGTAAACCGCCGCTACTTACATTATCCTTATGTACCCCTAATCTGCTGCCCCTAACACCGCCGACCCCTATATTATATTTATTAACCCCTAATCTGCCCCCCACAACGTCGCCTCCACCTAACTACACTTATTAACCCCTAATCTGCCAAGCGGACTGCACCGCTATTAAAATAAAGTTATTAACCCCTAATCCGCATCACTAACCCTATAAGAAATAGTATTAACCCCTAATCTGCACTCCCTAACATCGCCGACACCTAACTTCAATTATTAACCCCTAATCTGCCGAGCGGAGCTCACCGCTATTCTAATAAATGTATTAACCCCTAAAGCTAAGTCTAACCCTAACACTAACACCCCCCTAAGTTAAATATAATTTACATCTAACGAAATTAATTAACTCTTATTAAATAAATTATTCCTATTTAAAGCTAAATACTTACCTGTAAAATAAATCCTAATATAGCTACAATATAAATTATAATTACATTGTAGCTATTTTAGGATTAATATTTATTTTACAGGCAACTTTGTAATTATTTTAACCAGGTACAATAGCTATTAAATAGTTAAGAACTATTTAATAGTTACCTAGTTAAAATAAATACAAAATTACCTGTAAAATAAATCCTAACCTAAGTTACAATTAAACCTAACACTATACTATCATTAAATTAATTAAATAAAATACCTACAATTACCTACAATTAAACCTAACACTACACTATCAATACATTAATTAAATACAATATCTACAAATAACTACAATGAAATAAACTAACTAAAGTACAAAAAATAAAAAAGAACTAAGTTACAAAAAATAAAAAAATATTTACAAACATAAGAAAAATATTACAACATATTTAAACTAATTACACCTACTCTAAGCCCCCTAATAAAATAACAAAGACCCCCAAAATAACAAAATGCCCTACCCTATTCTAAATTACTAAATTTCAAAGCTCTTTTACCTTACCAGCCCTGAACAGGGCCCTTTGCGGGCATGCCCCAAGAAATTCAGCTCTTTTGCCTGTAAAAAAAAACATACAATACCCCCCCCCCCCATCATTACAACCCACCACCCACATACCCCTAATCTAACCCAAACCCCCCTTAAATAAACCTAACACTAAGCCCCTGAAGATCTTCCTACCTTGTCTTCACCCTACCAGGTTCACCGATCCGTCCTGAAGAGCTCCTCCGATGTCCTGATCCAAGCCCAAGCGGGGGGCTGAAGAGGTCCATGATCCGTCGAAGTCTTCATCCAAGCGGGGCAGAAGAGGTCTTCCATCCGATTGAAGTCTTCATCCAGGCGGCATCTTCTATGGTCTTCCATCCGGAGCGAAGCGGCAGCATCCTGAAGACCTCCAGCGCGGAACATCCATCCGGCCCGACAACTGAACGACGAATGACGGTTCCTTTAAATGACGTCATCCAAGATGGCGTCCCTCGAATTCCGATTGGCTGATAGGATTCTATCAGCCAATCGGAATTAAGGTAGGAATATTCTGATTGGCTGATGGAATCAGCCAATCAGAATCAAGTTCAATCCGATTGGCTGATCCGATCAGCCAATCAGATTGATCTCGCATTCTATTGGATGATCGGAACAGCCAATAGAATGCGAGCTCAATCTGATTGGCTGATCGAATCAGCCAATCGGATTGAACTTGATTCTGATTGGCTGATTCCATCAGCCAATCAGAATATTCCTACCTTAATTCCGATTGGCTGATAGAATCCTATCAGCCAATCGGAATTTGAGGGACGCCATCTTGGATGACGTCATTTAAAGGAACCGTCATTCGTCGTTCAGTTGTCGGGCCGGATGGATGTTCCGCGCTGGAGGTCTTCAGGATGCTGCCGCTTCGCTCCGGATGGAAGACCATAGAAGATGCCGCCTGGATGAAGACTTCAATCGGATGGAAGACCTCTTCTGCCCCGCTTGGATGAAGACTTCGACCGGATCATGGACGTCTTCAGCCCCCCGCTTGGGCTTGGATCAGGACATCGGAGGAGCTCTTCAGGATGGATCGGTGAACCTGGTAGGGTGAAGACAAGGTAGGAAGATCTTCAGGGGCTTAGTGTTAGGTTTATTTAAGGGGGTTTGGGTTAGATTAGGGGTATGTGGGTGGTGGGTTGTAATGTTGGGGGGGGGTATTGTATGTTTTTTTTTACAGGCAAAAGAGCTGAATTTCTTGGGGCATGCCCCGCAAAGGGCCCTGTTCAGGGCTGGTAAGGTAAAAGAGCTTTGAAATGTAGTAATTTAGAATAGGGGTAGGGCATTTTGTTATTTTGGGGGTCTTTGTTATTTTATTAGGGGGCTTAGAGTAGGTGTAATTAGTTTAAAATTGTTGTAATATTTTTCTTATGTTTGTAAATATTTTTTTATTTTTTGTAACTTAGTTCTTTTTTATTTTTTGGACTTTAGTTAGTTTATTTCATTGTAGTTATTTGTAGATATTGTATTTAATTAATGTATTGATAGTGTAGTATTAGGTTTAATTGTAGGTAATTGTAGGTATTTTATTTAATTAATTTAATGATAGTATAGTGTTAGGTTTAATTGTAACTTAGGTTAGGGATTTATTTTACAGGTAATTTTGTAATTATTTTAACTAGGTAACTATTAAATAGTTCTTAACTATTTAATAGCTATTGTACCTGGTTAAAATAATTACAAAGTTGCCTGTAAAATAAATATTAATCCTAAAATAGCTACAATGTAATTATAATTTATATTGTAGCTATATTAGGATTTATTTTACAGGTAAGTATTTAGCTTTAAATAGGAATAATTTATTTAATAAGAGATAATTAATTTCGTTAGATGTAAATTATATTTAACTTAGGGGGGTGTTAGTGTTAGGGTTAGACTTAGCTTTAGGGGTTTATCCATTTATTAGAATAGCGGTGAGCTCCGGTCGGCAGATTAGGGGTTAATAATTGAAGTTAGGTGTCGGCGATGTTAGGAAGGGCAGATTAGGGGTTAATACTATTTATTATAGGGTTAGTGAGGCGGATTAGGGGTTAATACATTTATTATAGTAGCGGTGCGGTCCGCTCGGCAGATTAGGGGTTAATAAGTGTAGGCAGGTGGAGGCGACGTTGAGGGGGGCAGATTAGGGGGTTAATAAATATAATATAGGGGGTCGGCGGTGTTAGGGGCAGCAGATTAGGGGTACATAGCTATAATGTAGGTGGCGGCGCTTTGCGGTCGGCAGATTAGGGGTTAATTATTGTAAGTAGCTGGCGGCGACGTTGTGGGGGGCAGGTTAGGGGTTAATAAATATAATACAGGGGTCGGCGGTGTTAGGGGCAGCAGATTAGGGGTACATAGGGATAACTTAGCTGGCGGCGCTTTGCGGTTGGCAGATTAGGGGTTAAAAAAAAAATTCGAGTGGCGGCGATGTGGGGGGACCTCAGTTTAGGGGTACATAGGTAGTTTATGGGTGTTAGTGTACTTTAGGGTACAGTAGTTAAGAGCTTTATGAACCGGCGTTAGCCCAGAAAGCTCTTAACTCCTGCTTTTTTTCTGCGGCTGGAGTTTTGTCGTTAGAGCTCTAACGCTCACTTCAGCCACGACTCTAAATACCGGAGTTAGGAAGATCCCATTGAAAAGATAGGATACGCAATTGACGTAAGGGGATCTGCGGTATGGAAAAGTTGCGGCTGAAAAGTGAGCGTTAGACCCTTTTTTCAGTGACTCCAAATACCGGCGGTAGCCTAAAACCAGCGTTAGGAGCCTCTAACGCTGGTTTTCACGGCTACCGCCAAACTCTAAATCTAGGCCTAAGATTTTAATAAATACACAATTAATTGATTTAACTTTTTTATATAATTTGATATTCACCATTTTGCAGCTTACTAAGTAAATAAAACAATGTTATACAACAAAAACAAAATTTATGCTTACCTGATAAATTTCTTTCTTTTGCGATGTACCGAGTCCACGGTTTCATCCTTACTTGTGGGATATTATCCTTCCTAACAGGAAGTGTCAAAGAGAGCACCACAGCAGAGCTGTCTATATAGCTCCCCCCTTAACTCCACCCCCCAGTCATTCGACCGAAGGCTTAGGAAGAAAAAGGAGAAACTATAAGGTGCAGAGGTGACTGAAGTTTATAAACAAAAATACCATCTGTCTTGAATAGACAGGGCGGGCCGTGGACTCAGTACATCGCAAAAGAAAGAAATTTATCAGGTAAGCATACATTTTGTTTTCTTTTGCAAGATGTACCGAGTCCACGGTTTCATCCTTACTTGTGGGATACCAATACCAAAGCTTTAGGACACGGATGAAGGGAGAGACAAGACAGGAGCCTAAACGGAAGGCACCACTGCTTGCAAAACCTTTCTCCCAAAAATAGCCTCCGAAGAAGCAAAAGTATCAAATTTGTAAAATTTGGAAAAGGTATGAAGTGAAGACCAAGTCGCAGCCTTACAAATCTGTTCAATAGAAGCATCATTTTTAAAAGCCCATGTGGAAGCTACCGCTCTAGTAGAGTGAGCAGTAATTCTTTCAGGAGGCTGCTGTCCAGCAGTTTCGTAAGCCAAACGGATGATACTTTTCAGCCAAAAGAGAGGTAGCCGTAGCCTTTTGACCCCTACGTTTTCCATAATAGACAACAAACAAAGAAGATGTTTGACGAAAATCTTTGGTTGCCTGCAAATACAACTTCAAAGCACGAACCACGTCCAAGTTGTGCAATAAACGTTCCTTCTTAGAAGAAGGATTAGGACACAGAGAAGGAACAACAATCTCCTGATTGATATTCCTGTTAGTAACATACTTAGGGAGGAACCCAGGTTTGGTACGCAAAACCACCTTATCAGCATGGAAAACAAGATAAGGCAAGTCACATTGTAATGCAGATAGTTCAGAAACTCTTCAAGCTGAAGAGATAGCAACTAGAAACAGAACTTTCCAAGATAGAAGCTTAATATCTATGGAATGCATGGGTTCAAACGGAACCCCCTGAAGAACTTTAAGAACTAAATTTAGACTCCATGGCGGAGCAACAGGTTTAAACACAGGCTTGATTCTAACTAAAGCCTGACAAAAAGCCTGAACGTCTGGGACATCTGCCAGACGCTTGTGCAATAGAATAGACAAAGCAGATATCTGTCCTTTTAAGGAACTAGCTGACAATCCTTTCTCCAATCCCTCTTGAAGAAAGGACAAAATCCTAGGAATCCTGATCTTACTCCATGAGAAGCCTTTGGATTCACACCAAAAAAGATATTTACGCCATATCTTATGATAGATTTTCCTGGTGACAGGCTTTCGAGCCTGAATCAAGGTATCTATGACCGACTCAGAGAAACCCCGCTTTGATAAAATCAAGCGTTCAATCTCCAAGCAGTCAGTTGCAGAGAAATTAGATTTGGATGCTTGAACGGACCTTGAATCAGAAGGTCCTGTCTTAGTGGCAGAGTCCATGGTGGCAGAGATGACATGTCCACCAGGTCTGCATACCAAGTCCTGCATGGCCACACAGGTGCTATCAAACTCACCGAAGCTCTCTCCTGTTTGATTCTGGCAATCAGACGTGGAAGGAGAGGGAAAGGTGGAAACACATAAGCCAGGTTGAACGACCAGGGTACTGCTAGAGCATCTATCAGTACTGCCTGAGGATCCCTTGACCTGGATCCGTAATGAGGAAGTTTGGTGTTCTGACGAGACGCCATCAGATCCAATTCTGGTGTGCCCCATAGCTGAACCAGTTGAGCAAACACCTCCAGATGGAGCTCCCACTCCCCCGGATGAAAAGTCTGACGACTTAGAAAATCTGCCTTCCAGTTCTCTACCCCTGGGATATAGATCGCTGATAGATGGCAAGAGTGAGTCTCTGCCCATCGGATTATCCTGGAAACTTCTATCATCGCTAAGGAACTCCTTGTTCCCCCCTGATAATTGATATAAGCTACAGTCGTGATGTTGTCCGACTGAAATCTGATGAATCTGGCCGAAGCCAGCTGAGGCCACGCCTGAAGAGCATTGAATATCGCTCTTAATTCCAGAATATTTATCAGTAGGAGGGCCTCCTCCTGAGTCCACAAACCCTCCTGAATTCCAGACTGCACCCCAGCCCAATAGGCTGGCGTCCGTCGTCACTATGACCCAAGCTGGCCTGCGGGAACACATTCCCTTGGACAGATGATCCTGTGACAACCACCAAAGAAGAGAGTCTCTGGTCTCTTGATCCAGATTTTTCTGAGGAGATAAATTTGCATAATCCCCATTCTACTGATTGAGCATGCATAGTTGCAGTGGTCTGAGATGTAAGCGAGCATATGGAACTACGTCCATCGCCGCTACCATTAAACCAATTACCTCCATACACTGAGCCACTGACGGCCGAGGAATGGAATGAAGAGCTCGCAGGTGGTCAAAAATCTTTGATTTCCTGACCTCCGTCAGAAATATTTTCATGTCCACCGAGTCTATCAGAGTCCCTAGAAATGAAACTCTTGTGAGAGGGAAAAGAGAACTATTTTTTACGTTCACCTTCCACCCATGAGATCTTAGAAAGGCCAACACTAAGTCTGTGTGAGACTTGGCTAGTTGGAAAGTCGACACTTGAATTAGGATGTCGTCTAGATAAGGCACCACTGCTATGCCCCGCGGCCTTAGGACCGCCAGAAGGGACCCTAGCACCTTTGTGAAGACTCTTGGCGCCGTGGCCAACCCGAAGGGAAGAACCACAAACTGGTAATGCTTGTCCAGAAAAGCAAACCTGAGGAACCGGTGATGATCTTTGTGGATAGGAATGTGTAGATACGCATCCTTTAAGTCCACGGTGGTCATATATTGACCCTCCTAGATCATTGGTACAATAGTCCGAATGGTCTCCATCTTGAAGGATGGAACTTTTAGGAATTGGTTTAGGATCTTGAGATCTAGAATTGGTCTGAAGGTTCCCTCTTTTTTGGGAACCACAAACAGATTGGAGTAGAACCCCTTGCCCCCTGTTCTGCTTTTGGAACTGGGCAGATCACTCCCATGGTAAAAAGGTCTTCTACACAGCGTAAGAACGCCTCTCTTTTTGTCTGGTTTACAGACAATTGAGAAAGATGGAATCTCCCCCTTGGAGGAGAATCCTTGAAATCTAGAAGATACCCCTGTGTTACAATTTCTACGGCCCAGGAGTCCTGAACGTCTCTTGCCCAGGCCTGAGCAAAGAAGAGAGAGAGTCTGCCCCCTACTAGATCCAGTCCCGGATCGGGGGCTACCCCTTCATGCTGTCTTAGTGGCCAGCAGCAGGCTTCTTGGCCTGTTTACCCTTGTTCCAAGCCTGGTTAGGTCTCCAGACTGGCTTGGATTGAGCAAAGTTTCCCCTCTTGCTTTGCAGCAGGGGAAGAGGAAGCGGGCGACCACCCTTGAAGTTTCGAAAGGAACGAAAATTATTTTGTTTGGTCCTCATCTTATTTGACTTATCCTGAGGGAAGGCATGACCCTTCCCTCCAGTGATGTCTGAAATGATCTCCTTCAGTTCAGGCCCGAATAGAGTCTTACCTTTGAAAGGGATGGTCAAAAGCTTAGATTTTGATGACACATCAGCCGACCAGGACTTAAGCCATAAAGCTCTACACGCTAAAATGGCAAAACCTGAATTCTTTGCCGCTAACTTAGCTAGATGAAAAGCGACGTCTGTAATGAAAGAATTAGCTAGCTTATGAGCCCTAATTCTGTCCAGAATATCATCTAGTGGGGTCTGCACCTGAAGAGCCTCTTCCAGAGCCTCAAACCAAAAGGAAGCTGCAGTGGTTACAGGAACAATGCACGCTATAGGCTGGAGAAGAAAACCCTGATGAACAAAAATTTTCTTTAGGAGACCCTCTAATTTTTTATCCATAGGATCTTGGAAAGCACAACTGTCCTCAATAGGTATAGTTGTATGCTTAGCCAGAGTAGAAATAGCTCCCTTCACCTTAGGGATCGTCTGCCATGAGTCCCACATGGTGTCAGATATGTTAAACATCTTCTTAAAAACAGGAGGGGGAGCGAACGGAATACCTGGTCTATCCCACTCCTTAGTAACAATGTCCGAAATCCTCTATGGACCGGAAAAAGATCAGTGTAAACAGGAACCTCTAAAAATTTGTCCATTTTACACAATTTCTCTGGAACTACAATAGGGTCACAATCATCCAGAGTCGCTAAAACCTCCCTGAGCAATAAACGGAGGTGTTCTAGCTTAAATTTAAATGCTGTCATATCTGAATCTGTCTGAGGGGAACATCTTTCCTGAATCTGAAATCTCTCCCTCAGATAGCAAATCCCTCATCCCTACCTCTGAACATTGTGAGGGGTATATCGGATACGGCTACTAAAGCATCAGAAGGCTCAGCATTCGTTCTTAACCCAGAGCTACTGCGCTTCCCTTGCAACCCAGGCAGTTAGATAAAACCTCTGTGAGGGTAGTATTCATAACTGAGGCCATATCTTGCAAGGTGAAAGAATTAGACGCACTAGAGGTACTTGGCGTCGCTTGTTGCGGGACGTTACTGGTTGTGACACTTGAGGAGAGAACTAGATGGCAAAACCTGATTTATTTCTGTCTGAGAATCATCCAGTGCCAAACTCTTATAAGTCTAAATATGCTGTTTGCAATTTATAGACATATCAGTACAAGTGGGACACATTCTAAGAGGGGGTTCCACAATGGCTTCTAAACATATTGAACAATGAGTTTCCTCAATGTCAGACATGTTGAACAGGCTAGTAATGAGACAAGCAAGCTTGGAAAACACTTTATTTAATGAAAAAACAACAATTTTCAAAAACGGTACTGTGCCTTTAAGAGAAAAAAAGGCATACACAAACTGCAAAACTGCTTAAAATTCACTCAAATTTTCCGAAATTTTTGTAGTAGACTCACTAAACTTTGGTAAGATTGCACCACAAGTATTGAAGCAATTAACCCCAAATATGCAAACCGGATTGACAAAGTGTCAAAACCGGTAAAAACCCGTCAGCACCTTGCCACATCTATGCTGTGGCTCCTACCTACCCTTAGGATCAATAATGTGGGGGATAAAGCTTTGATTAGGCCCCAGAAGTTCACCAGGACCCTCCAGTATTGTAGCTTGCTGCTTGTCTATATAAAATAACTGCGCAACTGAGGCATGAAATTAGGCCCCGCCCACCGCACTCGATGTTACTAGGGCCATCAGAACAGACTACCAATCGTTTTTACAGCCATGTGGGTTATAAAAACCCCAAAAAAAGCCAAGTGTATCCCTCAATACAGTTGTCCCATAAGAAATATAAACAGTACTCCCAGAACACACAAACGTTTGCCTTATATATTATTCAAACTGAGTGTCCATAAATTAAGCCCTTTATGCAAGCTAGTAAAGCCCCTTCTAAGACTAGGATTACTGCTTACCTTTCCCCTCATGGGGATACTGTCAGCCTTTCTGAGTTATCACAGTCTCTCCAGAAAAAATGACTGAACATACCTCATTGCTGTATAGCAAGAAACCGTTCCTCACACTGTTTTCCTGTACTCCCTCAGCTTCTATGGGAACAGCAGTGGACCTTAGTTACAAATGCTAAGATCATCATCCTCTAGGCAGAAATCTTCATCTATCTCCTGCCTGAGAGTAAATAGTACACACCGGTACCATTTAAAAATAACAAACTCTTGCTTGAAGATAAAATAAAAACTAACAGTTTATCACCTCTTTCACTTTACCCTCCTGCTTAGAGCCGGCAAAGAGAATGACTGGGGGGTGGAGTTAAGGGGGGAGCTATATAGACAGCTCTGCTGTGGTGCCTTCTCTTTGCCACTTCCTGTTAGGAAGGATAATATCCACAAGTAAGGATGAAACCGTGGACTTGGTACATCTTGCAAAAGAAAGGAGCTTTCTAAAAGAATAACAATAATAATAATTTACACTAATAGATTAAAAGGACAGTTTGTCCAAAAATTTCCCCTTTAACTTGTTCTCATGATCCATTGTGCTCACTTATAATAAAAAAATGTATACTGACGTCCATTGGATAGCCTAAGCAAACACAGCCTCATATAAAAACACACACTCACAGTGGGGTGCAGACCCAAATTAAAAAATATCTTTAATTGACACTGCTGACATAGTTAAATATACTAGTGCTTGGCTTACAATAAACCTCATCTTCTTTCTCTGTAAATATTTATTTAAAATCTCAGATTTTATATCAGTTTGCCTGTACCCCTTTAAATATTTTCTCTTCTTCTTTTTTTCTTTTTCGCTAGTCTCACAGATCGCAACACAAAGGTTGCAGGCAATTTATCAGTTCAGTTTGCATTACAAAGGGAATTGATTTACACTGCGTAACTGTCTGCTATCTAAACGGCAGATTTAAAAATATATTTTGCAAACTACTACATTTATGTTTTATCTCCTTTACTTGTTAATACAGTTTTATTGCTGCTCATGAACTCCTTTCCCATGAGTGAACTGGTCCTTTAAGTAATAAAATGACAATTTTCCATTGCTCTGTCTAAGCCCTGAGCTCCGGTTTTACAGACAAATATAAGATAAGGAACACAATGATATATGCTTATTATCCGAAATTCAACCCATTGCAATAAACTGTGTTTTGAAAGCACAAAACCAGCTACTTCATATATACAAATAAACTCGCAAATGCAATTTCTCCTATATTTTATACTATTCAGCTTGTATCACAAGTCATTGAAAATACATTAATATAAAAACAATTTTACATTGTACTGTCCCTATAAGGACTAACCATTAGTGATTTTCAGTTCACGAACGGCGAACGCGAACTTCCGCAAATGTTCACGAACGGGCGAACCGGGCGAACCGCCATAGACTTCAATAGGCAGGCGAATTTTAAAACCCACAGGGACTCTTTCTGGCCACAATAGTGATGGAAAAGTTGTTTCAAGGGGACTAACACCTGGACTGTGGCATGCCGGAGGGGGATCCATGGCAAAAACTCCCATGGAAAATTACATAGTTGATGCAGAGTCTGGTTTTAATCCATAAAGGGCATAAATCACCTACATTCCTAAATTGTTTGGAATAACGTGCTTTAAAACATCAGGTATGATGTTGTTATCGATCAGTGTAAGGGGTTTACGCCCGCTTCACAGTGACAGACCAAATTCCCCATTTAACGCACCGCAAACAACCACAAACAGTCCATTTGCACATCCGCAAACTCCCCATTTGCACAAGGTTGGATACCAAGCTAGCCATGTCCCTTTCCTTGTCCTCACTGATGTCATTGAAGGTCTCTTCCTCCACCCAGCCACGTACAACACCAAGGATCCCCGAAAGGTGACAACAAGCCCCCTGGGACGCCTGCTGTGTTTGGTCTTCGACCTCCTCAAAGCCACCTTCCTCCTCTGACTCCTCTTCTTCAGACTCCTCTCTCTGTGTTGCCTCTCTCAGCGTTATTATAAGGTGTGTTAAGTAGTACTATTCCTATCAGTTTAATCCCTGTTACGTCCCCTATCAGGGGACGTGTATATGGCATCGATTTTAGGAACCTGGAGATGGAAAAAGATGCTTGGTCGGTCCTCCTACTTCAAATTTGGGGCACTGTGCGTGCAATCTTATGTGCCACCAGATAGGAGTGGTGTGTTAAGTAGTACTATTCTTATCAGTTTAATCCCTGTTACGTCCCCTATCAGGGGACGTGTATATGGCATCGATTTTAGGAACCGGGAGATGGAAAAAGATGCTTGGTCGGTCCTCCTACTTCAAATTTGGGGCACTGCACGTGAAATCTAATGTGCCACCAGATAGGAGTGGTGTGTTAAGTAGTACTATTCTTATCAGTTTAATCCCTGTTACGTCCCCTATCAGGGGACGTGTATATGGCATCGATTTTAGGAACCGGGAGATGGAAAAAAGATGCTTGGTCGGTCCTCCTACTTCAAATTTGGGGCACTGCACGTGAAATCTAATGTGCCACCAGATAGGAGTGGTGTGTTAAGTAGTACTATTCTTATCAGTTGTTAATCCCTGTTACGTCCCCTATCAGGGGACGTGTATATGGCATTGATTTTAGGAACCGGGAGATGGAAAAAGGATGCTTCGTCGGTCCTCCTACTTCAAATTTGGGGCACTGCACGTGCAATCTAATGTGCCACCAGATAGGAGTGTGTGTTAAGTAGTTCTATTCTTATCAGTTTAATCCCTGTTACGTCCCCTATCAGGGGACGTGTATATGGCATCGATTTAGGAACCGGGAGATGGAAAAAGATGCTTGGTCGGACACTCCTACTTTAAATTTGGGGCACTGCGCGTGCAATCTAATGTGCCACCAGATAGGAGTGGTGTGTTAAGTAGGCACTATTCCTTATCAGTTAATCCCTGTTATGTGCCTTTTTTTTTGGTTTGGTTTTTGAAGCCACAGTGCAGCACCACAGGCCAGAAAAATTAGGCATGTACACATGCCTGAAAAATTAGGTATTGTTGCAGCCGCTGCTGTAGCAGTGGCCAGAAAAATTGATGTTTGTTTCCCAGGCAGAAAGTGCCCTAAAACATTGCGGGCTTGAACCCTAGTTGGTGGGTGGATAAGTCAGACATGTCTTCCGGCATTCAGAGATAAAATACAGCAGCGTGGGTGGACCATTTTAAGCTCAAGGCAGCTCATCTCATCAGGCCTTTTTTAGTCAAAGTGTATCGCCCACTGTCAGTCCCTTCGGGATCCAGCCCTCATTCATCTTAATAAAGGTGAGGTAATCTAGACTTTTTTGACCTAGGCGACTTCTCTTCTCAGTGACAATACCTCCTGCCTGCACCTGAAGGTCCTTTCTGACAGGACACTTGAAGCGGGGCAGGCCAGAAGTTCTATCGCAAATTGGGATAGCTCAGGCCAGCAGGTCAAGCCTGCACACCCAGTAGTCAAGGGGTTCATCGCTCCTCAGAGTGTCAATATCTGCAGTTAAGGCAAGGTAGTCTGCTACCTGTCGGTCGAGTCATTCTCTTGAGGGTGGACCCCGAAGGGCTGTGGCGATGCGTAGGACTTAAAAAGCTCTGCATGTCCTCCATCAACAACACGTCTGTAAAGCGTCCTGTCCTTGCTGGCGTGGTCGGTGGGAGGAGGAGGATTACTTTCACCTCTTCCCCTGTTAGATTCCCATTGTGCTGTGACATCACCCTTATACGCTGTGAAAGCATACTTTTAAATTTATTTTGGAACTGCTGCATCCTTTCCGACTTGCGGTAATTCGGTAACATTTCAGGCACTTTATGCTTATACCGGGGGTCTAGTAGTGTGGACACCCAGTACAGGTCGTTCTCCTTCAGCCTTTTTATACGAGGGTCCCTCAACAGGCACGACAGCATGAAAGACCCCATTTGCACAAGGTTGGATGCCGAGCTACTCATGTCCCATTCCTCGTCCTCAGTGATCTCACTGAAGGTATGTTCTTCCCCCCAGCCACGTACAACACCACGGGTACCAGATAGGTGACAACGAGCACCCTGGGATGCCTGTTGTGGTTGGTCTTCCTCCTCCTCCTCAAAGCCACATTCCTCCTCTGACTCCTCTTCCTCCCAATCCTCTTCCAGCGTTGCCGCAGGTCCAGCAAGCAATGCTGATAAGGCTGTTTCTGGTGGTGATGGTGACCACAACTCTTCCTCTTCACGCTCATCTACGGCCTGATCCAGCACTCTTCGCAGGGCACGCTCCAGGAAGAAAACAAATGGTATGATGTCGCTGATGGTGCCTTCGGTGCGACTGACTAGGTTTGTCACCTCCTCAAAAGGACGCATGAGCCTACAGGCATTGCGCATGAGCATCCAGTAACGTGGCAAAAAAATTCCCAGCTCCGCAGAGGCTGTCCTAGCACCCCGGTCATACAAATACTCGTTAACGGCTTTTTCTTGTTGGAGCAGGCGGTCGAACATTAGGAGTTGTTAAATTCCACCGGTGTCGGGCTGTCGCAAATCAAGCGCCTCACTGGCATGTTGTTTCGCCGCTGGATATCTGAAAGTGCGCCATGGCCGTGTAGGAATGCCTGAAATGGCCACACACCTTTCCTGGCCTGCTTTCAGGACGTCTGTAAGCCTGGGTACTTATGCAAAAAGCGTTGTACGATCAGATTACACACATGTGCCATGCACGGCACATGTGTCAACTTGCCCAATTCAATGCCGCCAACAAATTTCTTCCGTTGTCCCAAACCACTTTGCCGATCTCCAGTTGGTGCGGAGTCAGCACTGATCCACCTGTGCGTTCAGGGCGGACAGGAGTGCTGGTCCGGTGTGACTCTCTGCTTTCAGGCAGTCAACCCCAGACGGCGTGACACCTGCCGTATCCGGGATGTGGAATAGTACCTGGGGGAGCTGGGGGGTGCCGTTGATGTGAGCAAGACGCAGCAGCAGAAGAGGACTCAGCTGAGGAGGTTATGGAAGAGGATGGGAGTAGGATGAGTAGAGGAGGTGGGCAGCAGGCCTGCCTGCAAGTCGTGGCGGTGTCACCAACTCCTCTGCAAAAGCCACGCATTCCATGCTTGGCAGATGTCAGCAGGTTTACCCAATGCGCAGTGTAGGTTGATATACCTGCCTCTGACCATGCTTGCAGACCAGGTAATCAGTGGTCAGATGGACCCTTGCCCCAACACTGTGTGCCAATACGATGCCATTACTTCCTTTTGCACAATCGAGTACAGGTTTGGGGATTGCCTTTTGTGCAAAGGTACCTTCCACTGCGGTGTCCCAATAGCTACAAATTTTTTTGAACAGCCTCAGGCTCCACCAGGCTTGTATGGTAAAAGCTGGCGGGCTAAGAGTTCAGACAAGCCAGCTGTCAGATGCCGGGAAAGGGGGGGTGACTTGTGACATTGGCTTCTTACGCTCAAACATGTCCTTGAGAGACACCTGACTGGGGCAGATGAGCTGGAACTGCTCAAGGCGAGAGACGGAGTGGCGGATGGTTAGAGGGGCAAGGAGGGCAGCAGTGGTTGACCGTGGCTGAAGATGCTGGACCAGGAGGAGGATGGCGGCTTTGAGTTTGTGTTGCTGCTTGTACTCATGTGTTGATCCCATAGGCGTTTGTGATGTGCGATCATGTGCCTTCGCAAAGCAGTTGTACCTGGGTGGGTGTTGGACTTCCCACACTCAGTTTCTTTGGCACAGGTTGCAAATGGCATCACTGTTGTCAGAGGCAGACACACAAAAAAAATGCCACACTGCTGAGCTCTACAATGACGGCATTCTGGTGGGTGGCAACAGCATGTGTTGATTGGCGTGCTGTCTGGCTGACCCCGGGTGGCCGATGCATGCTGTCTGACTGTGCCACTAGCTCCTTGCGACGACCTCCCCCGTGCTCCCCCTCCTCCTCTCTGTCTCCCCATCTGAACTTTCCCCTATTCTTCTTCTCTTCTAGCGGGCACCCACGTGACATCCACGGACTCACCGTCATCATCAACCCGCTTCACTTGTATCTGACAAACTCAGCAAAGGAAGCAGCAGCGGGTACAACATCATCATCCTCACACCATACGTCCATGTGTGTAATGCTGCCTGACTGAGACATATCCCTGTTATCTACATCCTCTGGCAATAATGGTTGCGCATCACTCATTTCTTCAAACTGATGTGTAAATAACTCCTCTGACAGATCAAGTGAAGCGGCTGTGGTGCTAGTGTTGCTGGTGGCGGCAGGTGGGCGAGTGGTAACTTGAGAGGTGCCCAAAGCTAAGCTGGAGGAGGATGGTGCGTCAAGGTTCCGAGCGGAAGCTGTAGAAGATTGGGTGTCCTGTGTTAGCCAGTCAACTATGTCCTCAGAACTGTTCGAGTTCAGGGTACGTGACCTCTGAACACTGGGCATTATTCTAGGGCCAAAGGGAATCACAGCACCATGACCACGTCGGCCCCTGCGGGGTGGCCTGCCTCTGCCTGTCATTTTTTTTTTGATTAGTGGTACTATGCATGCAAGCTACTGTGACAACAGATATGAGTGGCACTGTGCACTGGCAGAAGTTGGCAGAGTAGAGGCTGTAGGCCTGACACACACGCTTGCAGACAACTAACTGCTATTCAATCTATTACAGTCAAAATTGTATTTTTTTTTAAATGTACACTACTGTTACACCAGATATGAGTTGCACGGGTGTGACACTGTGCCCTGGCAGGCACTGAAATGCACACGTGTGAAGGAAACTTACTGCTATTATCTCACAGTCAAAAAAGTATTGTTTTTTTAAATGTACACTACTGTTACACCAGATATGATAAGAGAAAAAGGGGCCCAATGGCACTACTGAGATGGTTATAGGGAATATAAATTAGTAGTAATAGTTATTTAAATAATAACTTGGAGGAAATGAACGTACACGTGTTCCTCCTAATGTTACGTGATGCAAACGTTGGTGCTATGTACCGGTTAATGAGAGAACAAAAGAAGATCAAAGTCTTCAGAAAATGTACACATTTATAGCACTCAAATTCCCTGAATGTAGAATATGACTGAGTTACAATTGGCAGGTGTACAGGAAAATGTAAAATATAACTTTTATTGGAACTTTAAAAAAATGTAGAACAATGCACATTAAAAACACAGGAATAGTGTTAGCTCAAAAGTGGAGAGAGTGGTAATAGGGGTTTGGATCACCGACTTAGCAGCGATTAATCCTTGCAATTTGCAATTTATCAAGAAGTTGTAATAATGAAAACTGAGAGTACATCTATGGTTCCTCAATCAGATGGTTGATCCTTGTTTATGTATCACAAGGGTCAAGTACAATAATTAGTTCAGGCACTATTGTTGATTACAGGGTGGTTTAACATGAGAGACCATGCATGGGTAGATAGTATGATACAACACTTGTGTTAATGTATATGATTATGGCATATTTGTGATATACCATGTACTTGGTTTGACATTTGGTATTTTTGGATAGTCTAAATATCATACATCATGCATGAATATTTCCTCTGACGTTCCTATTTGATTATTTTGTGATAGTAATAATTTTTACAACTTGCAATTGTTGCGGTATGAACCCAGGGTGGTAATTATTCAGAACAAATATATCTCTATCAGGATTAATGTACCAACTAAATGACCAGGACTACTGTTTATATTGGTAGTGATCAATGTGAAGTATCCCTGTATTAATAGATATTTATATCTCTTAACAATTCCTGAAATTAGCCCAGGACATTGAACAGGTGGTAAATTAAATCATAGTATATTACAATGCGTTCTGAATCACTAATATTGGGTTAAATTATTGTCTAAGGTTTAAATTGTCCTGTTAATATATATCCCCCATATATTGTACCAATATTGCTGTGTATTGCTATTGTCTGCAAATATTGCTTGTCACGATTTGCTAAGCTGTTATGATAACTGTCAGAGACAGATCAGGTTTGCTATATACCTGGTCCCTGGTCTGTTAACAACACGTGTGAAGGAAACTGACTGCTATTATTTCACAAAAAGTGTTTTTGTTTTAAATGTACACTATTGTTACACCAGATATGAGTTGCACTGGGGTGACACTGTGCCCTTGCAGGCAGGCACTGAAACGCACACGTGTGAAGGAAACTGACTGCTATTATTTCACAGTCAAAAAAGTGTTGTTTTTTTAAATGTACACTACTGTTACACCAGATATGAGTTGCACTGGGGTGACACTGTGCCCTGGCAGGCAGGCAGGCACTAAAACGCACACGTGTGAAGGAAACTGACTGCTATTATTTCACAGTCAAAAAAGTGTTGTATTTTTTAAATGTACACTACTGTTACACCAGATATGAGTTGCACTGGGGTGACACTGTGCCCTGGCAGGCAGGCACTGAAACGCACAAGTGTGAAGGAAACTGACTGCTATTATTTCACAGTCAAAAAAGTGTTTGTTTTTTTTAAATGTACACTACTGTTACACCAGATATGAGTTGCACTGGTGTTACACTGTGCCCTGGCAGGCAGGCACTGAAATGCACACGTGTGAAGGAAACTGACTGCTATTTTTTCACAGTCAAAAAAGTGTTGTTTTTTTTAAATGTACACTACTGTTACACCAGATATGAGTTGCACTGGTGTGACACTGTGCCCTGGCAGGCAGGCACTGAAACGCACACGCGTGAAGGAAACTGATTGCTATTATTTCACAGTCAAAAAAGTGTTGTTTTTTTTAAATGTTCACTACTGTTACACCAGATATGAGTTGCACTGGTGTGACACTGTGCCCTGGCAGGCAGGCACTGAAACGCACGCGTGTGAAGGAAACTGACTGCTATTATTTCACAGTCAAAAAAGTGTTGTTTTTTTTAAATGTACACTACTGTTACACCAGATATGAGTTGCACTGGTGTGACACTGTGCCGTGGCAGGCAGGCAGGCACTGAAACGCACACGTGTGAAGGAAACTGACTGCTATTATTTCACAGTCAAAAAAGTGTTGTTTTTTTTTAAATGTACACTACTGTTACACCAGATATGAGTTGCACTGGTGTTACACTGTGCCCTGGCAGGCAGGCACTGAAACGCACACGTGTGAAGGAAACTGACTGCTATTATTTCACAGTAAAAAAAGTGTTGTTTTTTTTAAATGTACACTACTGTTACACCAGATATGAGTTGCACTGGTGTGACACTGTGCCCTGGCAGGCAGGCACTGAAACGCACACGTGTGAAGGAAACTGACTGCTATTATTTCACAGTCAAAAAAGTGTTGTTTTTTTTAAATGTACACTACTGTTACAACAGATATGAGTGGTGGCACTGGGCAAGTGGGCACAGTATACGCTGTGAGCCTGACACACATGCTGGCAGGCAGGCAACTGCAATTAGATTACACAGGAAAAAAAAAAAAAAGCAGACTGATGTTCTAGCCCTAAAAAGGGCTTTTTGGGGTGCTGTCCCCAGCAGAGATCAGATGAGTCCTTCAGGACTGCAGTGGACACTGAATACACTAGCCTAGCTATCGATTTCCCTATTAAATCAGCAGCAGCTACACTGTCCCTCCTCTCTCTAAGAATGCAGCTTCTGAATTAATCTAAAATGGATGCTGTCCAGGAGGTGGGAGGGTCTGGGAGGGAGGGTCTGCTGCTGATTGGCTGGAATGTGTCTGCTGACTGTGAGGTACAGGGTCAAAGTTTACTCAATGATGACGAATAGGGGCGGACCGCATATGTTCGCCCGCTGCGGCGAACGCAAACATGCTATGTTCGCCGGGAACTATTCGCAGGCGAACTATTCGCGACATCACTACTAACCATTTATCATGTAAATTACATATGTATACCCTAGCCATGATTAGGAAACTTGTATTATTTACCATAAAAATTCTACTTCTTTACTGTATCATGACCTGCATATTTAAATGAGAGCCATCACAGAATAAGTAATACCCATTTATATTAAAACGTCTACTGAATTAATTTACTTGCAACAGAAACAGACCCAAATACTTTATATATATGTAATGATATACAGCTTCTAACCTTATTTTATCTTTTCCACTAACTCCTTGCACAAATCTTGCAAATACAACATACTTGACAGTCTTTATTTGCATACAACAAATATCACTTAAAACTAAAAACTGCTATTAATACAAATAATTAAGAACATACATATGACTTTTAAATCAAGTTACAACAATAAAACTTCCAAATACCTCATTATAACGTCTGATTTCTTAGCTAAGAAACTAGCCTGAATAGTTACCATTCCGAAAGAAAAATGCACCAAGGTCATTTTTACAGCGATACACATACAAGCTCATATCCACTTGCATACCATAAATTCACTCCCAACATTTGCAATTTCAACATACATCAAACTTTTAGTGACACAGAAAACACATTAACGTTCTCTCTCTCTCTTTCAGGAAAACATATATTTCATATTATAGCAAAGACATTTAAGAATACAATAAGATTAACTTTCCACCAAATTTAAAATGTATTTGAAAGTGTCCGAATTTGCAAGGAATGGCCATTTTCCCCACAGATTGAGACAAACAAATTTCAAACAGAATAATACATTCTCAGATCTTTTGGTTTAAAGTAAATCTTTTACACGTCATACAAGACACAGTGAGAACCGACAGACCAACACTCATTACACAGCACTGCCCCCCCCCCTTTCTCTACTCATAACTTCTCTGAATGCAGGAGAAAACTTCAGCATGCACAGCTCCCTGCCTTGAAATGAAACTGTTAACCCCTTCGTAGACATAAAAAAATGCAATAACATTCTCCTTTTCTCTATGCATTATTATAAATATTTTGCTATGAGCCGACCCCATTTTTTAACAACACAATAATAGCAGCAAAATAACAGCAGCATTGATAAAAATGCACAGTCACTTAATATCTTCTAAGCACAGCACAGCACAATCATATAGCAATAAAAGCAAGCAAGCAAAAGCCCCAAATACCAATTAAAATACAGTGATAGGTAACAAAAACTCTACTATAGGAATGTATAGGGAAAACTTCAACACAGATGAGACTCAAACTCACCACAACACAGCGATGCCAACTTGCACGGGGGACTTAAAACCTCCCGTCAAATGCATGCTAACTTTTTATCTCTTGCGCGCTTCACCAGACAGGACTGCACACCTGTCTAAACTAGCACAGGACTGTAAACCTGTCTAGAGGGGTTAATACAAATGCCGGCAGGACTGAAACCTCCGCAAAAAAAACCCTGCTCCTTTACTGCAGGAACCCCTTAACCCTTATCATATATAACCAACACCTATTATAAAACTAAATTTAGGTTCAGATTCACAGAGGGAAAAGTAGAGTAAAAAACACTCATCTACTTACCCAGTGTAAATCCCACGAGCTGACACCAGAATTGTTAGGTGTTGTTTTCAGGGGGGGAGTGTCAGTCAGAGCTTGGCCTGGAGCACACCGTTTCAACTGGAAATGAATGTATTTGATAAGGATATCCAAGAGAATAGAATTCAGACCACGCAGCAATGAGTCTAAAAACGATTCTGTTTATTGAAAGATGAAAGGCACATCTTATAGGCGACAGTTACTGCATATAGGGTTAACATGATGACACTTCATAACCGCGTCATATCATACCATATTTCATGAACAAAAGAAGGTTATTGAAATAATTGAGTGAAAGAGGAGTATGAAGGAGTAATTCTTATAACAGTAACAAAAATACATCTGGGCGCATAGCTCAGCCCAAAGCAAGGTCGTTTGGGCCTCTTACCTAGATAACAGACTTCCAGGCGCATTGCCAGGAACATTTGCAAGGCCAATAAAACTAATACAATTCTTACTAACATCAGCATATTTCTCACTACATAATGACTGCTATAATAAAATGTTTATTAGACAAGGTGGATGCCTTAAAACAAAATGGCAGCTAATAACAAAATGGCGCCGGTCATGCTAACAATTCCTAACAACAAGCTAAAGATGGGTGCACAATGCAGGGCAGCGGCTTCAAAGGCTAATAAGATACTAGCATGTATTAAAAGAGGCATTGATTCAAGGGAGGAAAGCATAATTCTGTCACTATATAAAGCCCTGGTAAGACCTCACCTTGAGTATGGAGTGCAGTTCTGGGGACCGATTGCAAAAAAAGATATTGCAGAACTAGAAAAAGTTCAGAGAAGGGCCACAAAGCTAATAAGAGGATTGGAGAAATTAACCTATGAGGAGAGGCTAGCCAAACTGCGTCTCTTTTCTTTAGAAAAAAGGCGCTTGAGAGGTGACATGATTACTTTATATAAATATATTCAAGGCCCATATTCAGAGATGGCAGAAGCTCTGTTTATTCCAAGAAAATTGTTTCTGACAAGAGGTCACAATTTAAGGTTGGAGGAAAGGAGATTTAATCTCCTGCAACGGAAACATTTTTTCACTGTAAGAGCAATAAAATTGTGGAACTCATTACCAAAGGAGGTAGTGAATGCCAATACCCTAGATACATTTAAAAATAGTCTGGATACATTTCTGTATATAAACAAAATTCATGGATATGATTGCTAGTATTAAATAAGTCACCTTTTAGTGGGGTTATTTAAGCTTAACTGGAGTATTTTAGATTTGTATAGGTTGAACTTGATGGACTTCAGTCTTTTTTCAAATGTATCTACTATGTTACTATGTTACTTTTGTGGTCTTAACTCCTAACATGTACAGAATGTGTGTTCCAGTATGTGGGCCTCACTACACGAGAAATAAGGTCCAGGATTAGGGAACACCTTTGTAATATCAAGTCAGGCACCCTCACTACCCCATTGATTCAACACTTTACTATGAAACATCAAGAAAAAACCTCATACACTTAGATGGACAATTATTGAAAGGGCCAAGGCCCCTTCTAGGTTGGGGGCAGAGAAAATACCCTAGCCAAAAGAGACATTCACTGAATTTTTAAATTATGGACTATGATTCTCAGGGGATTAAACTCAAAGTATGATCTGATACATTTCTAGGAGTAGCTGTATTGAGTTGAGGTTGAGTGCTTGCGAGTATACAACAAAAACATGGATATATACGGCATATGATCAGATCATACACTTAGTGGCTAACTGCAGGGAACAGCAATAGAAAAGTTAACTTTCAAAACAGTCTCAAAATGGCAGTGAGGTCGGACTCAAAGAATGAATTTGCAGCAGGCAATAGGAGGTCTAATAACCCTTTGCCTTTTTCTATCTTGTGTTGTTATATTTTTGTATATTAGTAGTTTAGTAACTTTGTAATATAAAAAAATATAATGTTGCATGGTAAAATTGTGTGTTTACAAATGTGAACAGTAACAATTATTATATGATAAAACCTTGTGGAAGGTAATCAGCGATATGGAGGAATGCTATGATGTCATAGGGTTTTAACCATTTGGTGATGGTTTAGATGTTTAAATAGCTAGATTTGACTATGTGTCAAAACTAAGACTACGCCCCCATGCTGAAATGCGTCATCTATCTCAGTGGACAGAGAGGCATTTTATGATACGGCATAATACATGTGATGTTGTATACAGTTAAAGAATAACATTTATGTTTCTTTCATGTAATTGGCAAGAGTCCATGAGCTAGTGACATATGGAATATACAATCCTACCAGGAGGGGCAAAGTTTCCCAAACCTCAAAATGCCTATTAATACACCCCTCAACACACCCACAATTCAGTTTTACAAACTTTGCCTCCTATGGAGGTGGTGAAGTAAGTTTGTGCTAAGATTTCTACGTTGATATGCGCTTCTCAGCATTGTTGAAGGCCGATTCCTCTCAGAGTACAGCGAATGTCAGAGGGACGTGTAGGGAGTATCGCTTATTTGAATACGATGATTTCCCTAACGGGGGTCTATTTCATAGGTTCTCTGTTATCGGTCGTAGAGATTCATCTCCTACCTCCCTTTTCAGATCGACGCGATATACTCTCAATTTACCATTACCTCTACTAATAACTGTTTTAGTACTGGTTTGGCTATCTGCTATATGTGGATGGGTGTCTTTTGGTAAGTATGTTTTTTATTTCTTAAGACACCTCAGCTATGGTTTGGCACTTTATGCATTTATATAAAGTTCTAAATATATGTATTGTACTTATATTTGCCATGAGTCAGGTTCATGTATTTCCTTCTGCAGACTGTCAGTTTCATATTTGGGGAATATAAACATTTTAAGAAATGTATTTTTTACCTGGGGTTTAGTCTTTTTTTCAATTGACTACTTCTTGCATTTGCGGGTATTAGGCCCGCGGGTGCGTCAAATGTCAAACTTTATTGCGTCATTCTTGGCGCGAAAATATTTTTGGCGCGAAAAGATACGTTTATGACGCAACTTCGACCTTTCACGCGGTGGCGTCATTAGTGACGCGAGTGTGTCATTTCCGGTTATTTTTTGGCGCCAAAAAAGTTTACGTTACGTTGTGCGTCATACTTGGCCAAACTTTTTTCATTATTTCAATACCCCATTGATGTTTGCCTCTTGCTTTTTTCTCTATCAGAGGCCTATGCTTTTTGCATTTTTTCCCATTCCTGAAACTGTCATATAAGGAAATAGATAATTTTGCTTTATATGTTGTTTTTTCTCTTACATTGTGCAAGATGTCTCAATCTGATCCTGTCTCAGAAGTTTCTGCTGGAACATTGCTGCCTGATATCGGTTCTACCAAAGCTAAGTGCATTTGCTGTAAAATTGTAGAAATTATTTCTCCGAATGTCATTTGTAATAGTTGTCATGATAAACTTTTACATGCAGATAGTGTTTCCATCAGTAATAGTACATTGCCAGTTGCAGTTCCTTCAACTTCTAATGTGCATGATATACCTGTAAATTTTAAAGAATTTGTTTCTGATTCTATTCTGAAGGCTTTTTCTGCATTTCCACCTTCTAATAAACGTAAAAGGTCTTTTAAAACTTCTCATTTAGCTGATGAAATTTCAAATGACCAACAACATAATAATTTATCCTCTTCTGATGTGGATCTATCTGAGTCAGAAGATCCTTCCTCAGACATTGACACTGACAAATCTACTTATTTATTTAAAATAGAGTATATGCGTTCTTTATTAAAAGAAGTGTTAATTACTTTGGATATTGAGGTAACCAGTCCTATTGACGTTCAGTCTAATAAACGTTTAAATGCTGTTTTTAAACCTCCTGTGGTTTCTCCAGGGGTTTTTCCTATTCCTGAGGCTATTTCTGATATGATTTCTAGGGAATGGAATAAGCCAGGTACTTCTTTTATTCCTTCTTCAAGGTTTAAAAAATTGTATCCTTTACCAGCAAAATCTATAGAGTTTTGGGAAAAAATCCCCAAAGTTTGATGGGGCTATTTCTACTCTTGCTAAACGTACCACTATTCCTATGGAAGATAGTACTTCCTTTAAGGATCCTTTAGATAGGAAGCTTGAATCTTATCTAAGGAAGGCCTATTTATATTCAGGTCATCTTCTCAGACCTGCAATTTCTTTGGGTGATCATTTTATTTGTGATGCTATTTTTGATATTATCAAAATTGATGTTAGATCCATGTCTTTAGCTGTATTAGCTAGAAGAGTTTTGTGGCTTAAATCTTGGAATGCTGATATGACATCTAAATCTAGATTACTATCTCTTTCTTTCCAAGGTAATAATTTATTTGGTTCTCAGTTGGATTCTATTATTTCAACTATCACTGGGGGAAAGTGAGTTTTTCTGCCTCAGGATAAAAAACCTAAGGGTAAATCTAAGGCTTCTAACCATTTTCGTTCCTTTCGTCAGAATAAGGAACAAAAACTCAATCCTCCCCCCAAGGAATCTGCTTCCAATTGGAAGCCTTCATCAAATTGGAATACATCCAAGCCTTTTAGGAAACCAAAGTCAGCCCCTAAGTCCGCATGAAGGTGCGGCCCTCATTCCAGCTCAGCTGGTAGGGGGCAGATTAAGGTTTTTCAAGGATATTTGGATAAAATCTGTCCAAAATCATTGGATTCAGAGCATTGTCTCCCAAGGGTATCGAATAAGATTCAGAGTAAGGCCTCCTGTGAGAAGATTTTTTCTCTCACGTATCCCTGTAAATCCAGTAAAAGCTCAGGCTTTCCTGAAGTGTGTTTCAGACCTGGAGTCTTCAGGGGTAATCATGCCAGTTCCTCCTCAGGAACAAGGTTTGGGGTTTTATTCAAACCTATTCATTGTACCAAAGAAAGAAAATTTATTCAGACCAGTTCTGGATCTGAAAATTTTGAATCGTTATGTAACAGTTCCAACTTTCAAGATGGTAACTATAAGGACTATTCTGCCTTTTGTTCAGCGAGGACATTATATGTCCCATTATATGTCCACAATAGATTTGCAGGATGCATACCTTAATTTTCCGATTCATCCAGAACACTATCAGTTTCTTAGATTCTCTTTTCTAGACAAGCATTACCAATTTGTTGCTCTTCCATTTGGCCTAGCAACAGCTCCAAGAATCTTTTCAAAGGTTCTGGGTGCCCTACTATCTGTAATCAGAGAACAGGGTATTGCGGTGTTTCCTTATTTGGACGATATCTTGGTACTAGCTCAGTCTTTACGTGCTGCAGAATCTCACACAAATCAACTAGTGTTGTTTCTTCGGAAACATGGTTGGAGGATCAATTTACCAAAAAGTTTCTTGATTCCTCAGACAAGGGTCACTTTTTTAGGCTTCCAGATAGATTCAGTGTCCATGACTCTGTCTCTAACAGACAAGAGACATTTAAAATTGGTTGCAGCCTGCCGGCACCTTCAGTCTCAGTCATTCCCTTCAGTGGCTATGTGCATGGAAGTTTTAGGTCTCATGACTGCAGCATCGGACGCGATCCCCTTTGCTCGTTTTCACATGAGACCTCTACAGCTTTGTATGCTGAATCAATGATGCAGGGATTATACAAAGATATCACAATTAATATCCTTGAATCCCAATGTACGACACTCTCTGACATGGTGGATAGATCACCATCGTTTGGTTCAAGGGGCTTCTTTTGTTCGGCCAACCTGGACTGTGATCACAACAGATGCAAGTCTTTCAGGTTGGGGAGCTGTTTGGGGATCTCTGACAGCACAAGGGGTTTGGAAATCTCAAGAGGCGAGATTACCAATAAATATTTTAGAACTCCGTGCAATTCTCAGGGCTCTTCAGTTCTGGCCTCTGCTAAAGAGTGAACCATTCATTTGTTTTCAGACAGACAATATCACAACTGTGGCTTATGTCAATCATCAGGGTGGGACTCACAGTCCTCAAGCTATGAAAAAAGTATCTTGGATACTTGCTTGGGCGGAATCCAGCTCCTGTCTAATCTCTGCGGTGCATATCCCAGGTGTAGACAATTGGGAGGCGGATTATCTCAGCCGCCAGACTTTACATCCAGGGGAGTGGTCTCTCCATCCAGATGTGTTTTCTCAGATTGTTCAGATGTGGGATCTTCCAGAGATAGATCTGATGGCCTCTCATCTAAACAAGAAACTTCCCAGATACCTGTCCAGGTCCAGGGATGTTCAGGCGGAAGCAGTGGATGCGCTGACACTTCCTTGGTGTTATCATCCTGCTTACATCTTCCCGCCTCTAGCTCTCCTTCCAAGAGTGATCTCCAAAATCATCATGGAACAGTCTTTTGTGTCGCTGGTGGCTCCAGCATGGCCACACAGGTTTTGGTATGCGGATCTGGTTCGGATGTCCAGTTGCCCACCTTGGCCACTTCCGTTACGGCCGGACCTACTATCTCAAGGTCCGTTTTTCCATCAGGATCTCAAATCATTAAATTTGAAGGTATGGAAATTGAACGCTTAGTTCTAAGTCATAGAGGTTTCTCTGACTCAGTGATTAATACTATGTTACAAGCTCGTAAATCTGTCTCTAGAAAGATTTATTATAGAGTTTGGAAGACTTACATTTCATGGTGTTCTTCTCATAAATTTTCCTGGCATTCTTTTAGAATTCCTAGAATTTTACAGTTTCTTCAGGGTGGGTTGGATAAGGGTTTGTCTGCAAGTTCCTTGAAAGGACAAATCTCCGCTCTTTCTGTTTTATTTCACAGAAAGATTGCTATACTTCCTGATATACACTGTTTCGTACAGGCTTTAATTCGTATTAAGCCTGTCATTAAGTCAATTTCTCCTCCTTGGAGTCTTAATTTGGTTCTGAAAGCTTTACAGGCTCCTCCATTTGAACCTATGCATTCTTTGGACATTAAACTACTTTCTTGGAAAGTGTTGTTTCTTTTGGCCATCTCTTCTGCTAGAAGAGTTTCTGAGTTATCTGCTCTTTCTTGTGAGTCTCCTTTTCTGATTTTTTATCAGGATAAGGCAGTTTTGCTGACTTCTTTTCAATTTTTACCTAAGGTTGTGAATTCTAACAACATTAGTAGAGAAATTGTTGTCCCTTCCTTATGTCCTAATCCTAAGAATTCTTTGGAAAGATCCTTACATTCTTTGGATGTGGTAAGAGCTTTGAAATATTATGTGGAAGCTACTAAAGATTTCAGGAAGACTTCCAGTCTATTTGTTTTATTTTCTGGTCCTAGGAAAGGTCAGAAGGCTTCTGCTATTTCCTTGGCTTCTTGGTTGAAACTTTTGATTCATCAAGCTTATTTGGAGTTGGGTCAGGCCCCGCCTCAGAGAATTACAGCTCATTCTACTAGATCAGTCTCCACTTCGTGGGCTTTTAAAAATGAAGCTTCAGTTGATCAGATTTGCAAAGCGGCAACTTGGTCCTCTTTGCATCCATTTACTAAATTCTACCGTTTTGATGTATTTGCTTCTTCGGAAGAAGTTTTTGGTAGAAAAGTTCTTCAGGCAGCTGTTTCAGTTTGATTCTTCTGCTTTTGATTTAAGTTTTTTTCTTTCAAAAATGAAAATAAACTTATTTTTTTGGGTTGTGGATTAATTTTTTCAGCGGAATATGGCTGTTTTTATTTTTATTCCCTCCCTCTCTAGTGACTCTTGAGTGGAGATCCACATCTTGGGTATTGATATCCCATATGTCACTAGCTCATGGACTCTTGCCAATTACATGAAAGAAAACATAATTTATGTAAGAACTTACCTGATAAATTCATTTCTTTCATATTGGCAAGAGTCCATGAGGCCCACCCTTTTTATGGTGGTTATGTTTTTTTTGTATAAAGCACAATTATTTCCAAATTTCCTTTGTTGATGCTTTCTACTCCTTTCTTTATCACCCCACTGCTTGGCTATTCATTAAACTGAATTGTGGGTGTGGTGAGGGGTGTATTTATAGGCATTTTGAGGTTTGGGAAACTTTGCCCCTCCTGGTAGGATTGTATATCCCATATGTCACTAGCTCATGGACTCTTGCCAATATGAAAGAAATGAATTTATCAGGTAAGTTCTTACATAAATTATGTTTCTTTCATGTAATTAGCAAGAGTCCATGAGCTAGTGACGTATGGGATATACATTCCTACCAGGAGGGGCAAAGTTTCCCAAACCTCAAAATGCCTACAAATACACCCCTCACCACACCCACAAATCAGTTTTACAAACTTTGCCTCCTGTGGAGGTGGTGAAGTAAGTTTGTGCTAGATTCTACGTTGATATGCGCTCCGCAGCAGGTTGGAGCCCGGTTTTCCTCTCAGCGTGCAGTGAATGTCAGAGGGATGTGAAGAGAGTATTGCCTATTTTGAATTCAATGATCTCCTTCTACGGGGTCTATTTCATAGGTTCTCTGTTATCGCTCGTAGAGATTCATCTCTTACCTCCCTTTTCAGATCGACGATATACTCTTATATACCATTACCTCTACTGATTCTCGTTTCAGTACTGGTTTGGCTTTCTACTACATGTAGATGAGTGTCCTGGGGTAAGTAAGTCTTATTTTCTGTGACACTCTAAGCTATGGTTGGGCACTTTTATATAAAGTTCTAAATATATGTGTTTAAACATTTATTTGCCTTGATTCAGGATGTTCAACGTTCCTTATTTTCAGACAGTCAGTTTCATATTTGGGATAATGCATATGAATAATTCAATTTTTCTTACCTTAAAATTTGACTTTTTTCCCTGTGGGCTGTTAGGCTCGCGGGGGCTGAAAATGCTTCATTTTATTGCGTCATTCTTGGCGCGGACTTTTTTGGCGCAAAAAATTTTTTCTAATTATTTCCGGCGTCATACTTGTCGCCGGAAATTGCGTAATTGTTTACGTTTTTGCGCCAAAAATGTTGGCGTTACCGGATGTGGCGTCATTTTTGGGGCTAAAAGCATTAAGGCGCCAAATAATGTGGGCGTCTTTTTTGGCGCCAAAAAATATGGGCGTCATTATTGTCTCCACATTATTTAAGTCTCATTGTTTATTGCTTCTGGTTGCTAGAAGCTTGTTCACTGGCATTTTTTCCCATTCCTGAAACTGTAATTTAAGGAATTTGATCAATTTTGCTTTATATGTTGTTTTTTCTTTTACATATTGCAAGATGTCTCAGATTGAGCCTGAATCAGAAGATTCTTCTGGAAAATCGCTGCTTGATGCTGGATCTACCAAAGCTAAGTGCATTTGCTGTAAACTTATGGTATCTGTTCCTCCAGCTGTTGTTTGTAATGAATGTCATGACAAACTTGTTAATGCAGATAATATTTCCTTTAGTAATGTTACATTACCTGTTGCTGTTCCATCAACATCTAATACTCCTGTTCCTGTTAACATAAGAGATTTTGTTTCTAAATCCATTAAGAAGGCTATGTCTGTTATTCCTCCTTCTAGTAAACGTAAAAAGTCTTTTAAAACTTCTCATTTTTCAGATGAATTTTTAAATGAACATCATCATTCTGATTCTGATAATGATTCCTCTGGTTCAGAGGATTCTGTTTCAGAGATTGATGCTGATAAATCTTCATATTTATTCAAAATGGAATTTATTCGTTCTTTACTTAAAGAAGTCTTAATTGCATTAGAAATAGAGGATTCTGGTCCTCTTGATACTAAATCTAAACGTTTAAATAAGGTTTTTAAATCTCCTGTAGTTATTCCAGAAGTTTTTCCTGTCCCTGATGCTATTTCTGAAGTAATTTCCAGGGAATGGAATAATTTGGGTAATTCATTTACTCCTTCTAAACGTTTTAAGCAATTATATCCTGTGCCATCTGACAGATTAGAGTTTTGGGACAAAATCCCTAAAGTTGATGGGGCTATCTCTACTCTTGCTAAACGTACTACTATTCCTACGGCAGATAGTACTTCCTTTAAGGATCCTTTAGATAGAAAATTGAATCCTTTCTAAGAAAAGCTTACTTATGTTCAGGTAATCTTCTTAGACCTGCTATATCTTTAGCGGATGTTGCTGCAGCTTCAACTTTTTGGTTGGAAGCTTTAGCGCAGCAAGTGACAGATCATGATTTCTCATAGCATTGTTAATCTTCTTCAACATGCTAATAATTTTATTTGTGATGCCATCTTTGATATCATTAGGGTTAATGTAAGGTATATGTCTCTAGCTATTTTAGCTAGAAGAGCTTTATGGCTTAAAACTTGGAATGCTGATATGTCTTCCAAGTCAACTTTGCTTTCCCTTTCTTTCCAGGGTAATAAATTATTTGGTTCACAGTTGGATTCCATTATTTCAACTGTTACTGGGGGGAAAGGAACTTTTTTACCACAGGATAAAAAATCTAAAGGTAAATTTAGGTCTTCTAATCGTTTTCGTTCCTTTCATCACAATAAGGAACAAAAGCCTGATCCTTCCCCTACAAGAGCGGTATCAGTTTGGAAACCATCTCCAGTCTGGAATAAATCCAAACCTTTTAGAAAGCCAAAGTCAGCTCCCAAGTCAACATGAAGGTGCGGCCCTCATTCCAGCCCAGCTGGTAGGGGGCAGATTACGATTTTTCAAAGAAATTTGGATCTATTCGATTCACAATCTTTGGATTCAGAACATTGTTTCACAAGGGTACAGAATAGGCTTCAAGATAAGGCCTCCTGCAAGAAGATTTTTTCTTTCCCGTGTCCCAGTAAATCCAGTGAAGGCTCAAGCATTCTGAAATGTGTTTCAGATCTAGAGTTAGCTGGAGTAATTGTGCCAGTTCCAGTTCTGGAACAGGGGCTGGGGTTTTACTCAAATCTCTTTATTGTACCAAAGAAGGAGAATTCCTTCAGACCAGTTCTGGATTTAAAAATTTTGAATCATTATGTAAGGATACCAACATTCAAAATGGTAACTATAAGGACTATTCTGCCTTTTGTTCAGCAAGGGCATTATATGTCCACAATAGATTTACAGGATGCATATCTGCATATTCCGATTCATCCAGATCACTATCAGTTCTGAGATTCTCTTTCCTAGACAAGCAATTACCAGTTTGTGGCTCTGCCGTTTGGCCTAGCAACAGCTCCAAGGATTTTTACAAAGGTTCTCGGTGCCCCTTCTGTCTGTAATCAGAGAACAGGGTATTGTGGTATTTCCTTATTTGGGACGATATCTTGGTACTTGCTCAGTCTTCACATTTAGCAGAATCTCATACAAATCGACTTGTATTGTTTCTTCAAAAACATGGTTGGAGGATCAATTTACCAAAAAGTTCATTGATTCCTCAGACCAAGGGTAACCTTTTTAGGTTTCCAGATAGATTCAGTGTCCATGACTCTGTCTCTGACAGACAAGAGACGTCTAAAATTGGTTTCAGCTTGTCGAAACCTTCAGTCTCAATCATTCCCTTCATTAGCCTTATGCATGGAAATTCTAGGTCTTATGACTGCTGCATCGGACGCGATCCCCTTTGCTCGTTTTCACATGCGACCTCTTCAGCTTTGTATGCTGAACAGTGGTGCAGGGATTATACAAAGATATCTCAATTAATATCTTTAAAACCGATTGTATGACACTCTCTCACGTGGTGGACAGACCACCATCGTTTAGTTCAGGGGGCTTCTTTTGTTCTTCCACCTGGACTGTGATTTCAACAGATGCAAGTCTGACAGGTTGGGGAGCTGTTTGGGGGTCTCTGACAGCACAAGGGGTTTGGGAATCTCAGGATGGTGAGATTACCAATCAACATTTTGGAACTCCGTGTGCAATTTTCAGAGCTCTTCAGTCATGGCCTCTTCTAAAGAGAGAGTCGTTCATTTGTTTTCAGACGGACAATGTCACAACCGTAGCATATGTCAATCATCAAGGAGGGACTCACCAGTCCTCTGGCTATGAAAGAAGTATCTCGAATACTGGTTTGGGCGGAATCCAACTCCTGTCTAATTTCTGCGGTTCATATCCCAGGTATAGACAATTGGGAAAGCGGATTATCTCAGTCGCCAAACGTTACATCCGGGCAGCGAATGGTCTCTTCACCCAGAGGTATTTCTTCAGATTGTTCAAATGTGGGACTTCCAGAAATAGAATCTGATGGCTTCCCATCTAAACAAGAAACTTCCCAGGTATCTGTCCAGATCCAGGGATCCTCAGGCGGAGGCAGTGGATGCATTGTCACTTCCTTGGAAGTATCATCCTGCCTATATCTGTCCACCTCTAGTTCTCCTTCCAAGAGTTATTTCCAAGATTACTAAAGGAGTGCTCGTTTGTTCTGCTGGTGGCTCCAGCATGGCACTCACAGGTTTTGGTATGCGGATCTTGTCGGATGGCCACTTGCCAACCGTGGACTCTTCCATTAAGACCAGACCTTCTATCGCAAGGTCCTTTTTTCCATCAGGATCTCAAATCCTTAAATTTAAAGGTATGGAGATTGAACGCTTCATTCTCAGTCATAGAGGTTTCTCTGACTCAGTAATTAATACTATGTTACAGGCTCGTAAATCTGTATCTAGGAAGATATATTATCGAGTCTGGAAGATTTACATTTCTTGGTGTTCTTCTCATCATTTTTCTTGGCATTCTTTTAGAATTCCTAGAATTTTACAGTTTCTTCAGGATGGTTTGGATAAAGGTTTGTCTGCAAGTTCCTTGAAAGGACAAATCTCTGCTCTTTCTGTTCTTTTCCACAGAAAGATTGCTAGTCTTCCTGATATTCATTGTTTTGTACAGGCTTTGGTTCGTATAAAACCTGTTATTAAGTCAATTTTCTCCTCCTTGGAGTTTGAATTTGGTTCTGGGGCTCTTCAAGCTCCTCCGTTTGAACCTATGCATTCGCTGGACATTAAATTACTTTCTTGGAAAGTTTTGTTTCTTTTGGCCATCTCTTCTGCTAGAAGAGATTCTGAATTATCTGCTCTTTCTTGTGAGTCTCCTTTTCTGATTTTTCATCAGGATAAGGCGGTGTTGCGAACTTCTTTTAAATTTTTTCCTAAGGTTGTAAATTCTAACAACAATTAGTAGAGAAATTGTGGTTCCTTTCATTGTGTCCTAAATCCTAAGAATTCTAAGGAAAGATCGTTGCATTCTTTGGATGTAGTAGAGTTTGAAATATTATGTTGAAGCTACTAAAAATTTCCGAAAGACTTCTAGTCTATTTGTTATCTTTTCCGTTTCTAGGAAAGGTCAGAAGGCACTCTGCCATTTCTTTGGCGTCTTGGTTAAAGTCTTTTGATTTCATCATGCTTATGTCGAGTCGGGTAAAAACTCCGCTCAAAGGATTACAGCTCATTCATACTAGGTCAGTTTCTACTTCCTGAGCGTTTAGGAATGAAGCTTCGGTTGATCAGATTTGCAAAGCAGCAACTTGGTCTTCTTTGCATACTTTTACTAAATTCTACCATTTTGATGTGTTTTCTTCTTCTGAAGCAGTTTTTGGTAGAAAAGTACTTCAGGCAGCTGTTTCAGTTTGATTCTTCTGCTTATAATTTAATTTTTTTTCATTATAAGATTTAAACTTTGTTTTGGGTGTGGATTATTTTCAGCGGAATTGGCTGTCTTTATTTTATCCCTCCCTCTCTAGTGACTCTTGCGTGGAAGATCCACATCTGGGTATTCATTATCCCATACGTCACTAGCTCATGGACTCTTGCTAATTACATGAAAGAAAACATAATTTATGTAAGAACTTACCTGATAAATTCATTTCTTTCATATTAGCAAGAGTCCATGAGGCCCACCCTTTTTTGTGGTGGTTATGATTTTTTTGTATAAAGCACAATTATTCCAATTCCTTATTTTTTATGCTTTCGCACTTTTTCTTATCACCCCACTTCTTGGCTATGCATTAAACTGATTTGTGGGTGTGGTGAGGGGTGTATTTGTAGGCATTTTGAGGTTTGGGAAACTTTGCTCCTCCTGGTAGGAATGTATATCCCATACGTCACTAGCTCATGGACTCTTGCTAATATGAAAGAAATGAATTTATCAGGTAAGTTCTTACATAAATTATGTTTTTTAACCTCTATCATTGTGCTTCTTATCTCACCTTTTTTGGATATAAAAAAAAATCACATCAACTTGACTTTATATAGAGAATATAGAATATAGTGATATGCAATGCAGAATTTCCTAATGGTATTTATGGTAATGTCTATTGTTGCATATATAAACCAAAACCCACTTGTGTGAGGTTATTGTGTTTGCTGTTTTGACATTTATCCTTTCTTAATACAGGTTTCATATTGCAAGAAACTACATTCTGCACTTTTGGGGACACAGAAGGAGGAAATGTGACATTTTATTACATGATTTCATTTAACCGCCTGCCAGTGGTAGAGTATGACAAGACTGACAATATGTTTGTTGCAATGATTCATGATGCTGGACCTATCAGTACTCAGTTTAATAAAGACCCAGAAATGAGGAAAGAAATACAGCAGGAAGAACAAAAGTGCAAGGAGCAGGTGAAGAAATTTTGGGGAGGAACCACAGAGAGGAGTGGTGAGTGGTAAACATGGCTGGACTATTATTATTATTCTTATAATTAAGTGCCAATGCATTTTTACAACACTATATACTGAAGTATTAAAAAGATAGCATTTACAATACAAATTATACTTAACATGTATAAAAGAGAGGAACGTACTGCCCACGAGGAACAGTCATAGTATATACACCTTTATATAAACTGCAAATCAGAAAGAGGCTCTCAGTCTTACAATTTAAACTTGAGTTGTTTGAAAAATATGGATGAAGCAAACAAGGATAAAAGGCTGAAGAAGAATGGAATTGATATATGAAAAAAAGATTTTAGGAATAGTAAACCTTGAATCTTTAAAACAAAAGCACAAAGAAAGTTGCACTAAAAGGTGGAGTATAGTGACAGGGTTACTACAGTATAGCAAGTCTTGATTTAGCTTTGATAATTAAAGTCAAAAGTAATTAATGAGTATAACTGTTGTGGGTAAAGTCAGATATTGGGTAATCCTAGGATTACCCGGGTAAAACGGACATTACCCAAGCGGCTGTGGGTAAAGCCCAATGTAAGATAACAAATCCCCTCAGTCACTGCATCAAACCAATATATACGATGCACTGCAATTCCCCCATCTTCACTATCTTTTATACCTCCGCCTTCAACCCCCCAGACAGAGGCAAAAAAAATAGTGTAGATGGGGGAATTACAGTATATTGGGCTTTACCTACAGCCGAATGGGTAATGTCCTTTTTTACCCGGGTAACCCTAGGATTACCTGGATTTCTTACTTTACCCGTAACATATCAATAAAAGTACACAAAGGGTGGGGATTGAGGGAAGAGGATATCTGTCATTCAGAGGAGAGTATGTAGATGCTAGCAGAGGATATGGGATGTGCAGGGCAGAAAGATGCCCAGGGTGAAGAGCGTCTGTCAGATACTAGGATGTAATGTAGGTTTTGGATAGTAAGAAGGGAAGAGCGGGAGAGGCTCTAGCTTCATATATATGGTAAAGGGGCAGCTACAGTGGGTAAATAGAGTAATGAGAGGAAGGGTATGTTATTAGTAAATGTGCTAATGAATTTAAATAATTAAGGCCTAGATTTAGAGTTGGGCGGTAGCCGTGAAAACCAGCGTTAGAGGCTACTAACGCTGGTTTTTACCGCCCTCAGGTATTTGGAGTCACTGAAAAAAGGGTCTAACGCTCACTTTTCAGCCGCGACTTTTCCATACCACAGATCCCCTTACGTAAATTGCGTATCCTATCTTTTCAATGGGATCTTTCTAACTCCGGTATTTAGAGTCGTGGCTGAAGTGAGCGTTAGAATTCTAACGACAAAACTCCAGCCGCAGAAAAAAAACAGGAGTTAAGAGCTTTTTGGGCTAACGCCGGTTCATAAAGCTCTTAACTACTGTGCCCTAAAGTACACTAACACCCATAAACTACCTATGTACCCCTAAACTGAGGTCCCCCCACATCGCCGCCACTCGATTAAATTTTTTTAACCCCTAATCTGCCGACCGCCACCTACGTTATACTTATGTACCCCTAATCTGCTGCCCCTAACACCGCCGACCCCTGTATTATATTTATTAACCCCTAACCTGCCCCCCACAACGTCGCCGCCAGATACCTACAATAATTAACCCCTAATCTGACGACCGCAAAGCGCCGCCACCTACATTATAGCTATGTACCCCTAATCTGCTGCCCCTAACACCGCCGACCCCTATATTATATTTATTAACCCCTAATCTGCCCCCCACAACGTCGCCTCCACCTGCCTACACTGATTAACCCCTAATCTGCCGACCGGACCTGAGCGCTACTATAATAAAGTTATTAACCCCTAATCCGCCTCACTAACCCTATAATAAATAGTATTAACCCCTAATCTGCCCTCCCTAACATCGCCGACACCTAACTTCAATTATTAACCCCTAATCTGCCGACCGGAGCTCACCGCTATTCTAATAAATGTATTAACCCCTAAAGCTAAGTCTAACCCTAACACTAACACCCCCCTAAATTAAATATAATTTTAATCTAACGAAATTAATGAACTCTTATTAAATAAATTATTCCTATTTAAAGCTAAATACTTACCTGTAAAATAAATATAAATCCTAATATAGCTACAATATAAATTATAATTACATTGTAGCTATTTTAGGATTTATATTTATTTTACAGGCAACTTTGTAATTATTTTAACCAGGTACAATAGCTATTAAATAGTTACCTAGTTAAAATAATTACAAAATTACCTGTAAAATAAATCCTAACCTAAGTTACAATTAAACCTAACACTAGACTATCATTATATTAATTAAATAAAATATCTACAATTACCTACAATTAAACCTAACACTACACTATCAATAAATTAATTAAATACAATTCCTACAAATAAATACAATGAAATAAACTAACTAAAGTACAAAAAATAAAAAAGAACTAAGTTACAAAAAATAAAAAATATTTACAAACATAAGAAAAATATTACAACAATTTTAAACTAATTACACCTACTCTAAGCCCCCTAATAAAATAACAAAGACCCCCAAAATAAAAAATGCCCTACCCTATTCTAAATTACTAAAGTTAAAAGCTCTTTTACCTTACCAGCCCTGAACAGGGCCCTTTGCGGGGCATGCCCCAAGAATTTCAGCTCTTTTGCCTGTAAAAAAAAACATACAATACCCCCCCCCCAAACATTACAACCCACCACCCACATACCCCTAATCTAACCCAAACCCCCCTTAATAAACCTAACACTAAGCCCCTGAAGATCTTCCTACCTTGTCTTCACCCTGCCAGGTTCTCCGATCGGTCCAGAAGAGCTCCTCCGATGTCCTGATCCAAGCCCAAGCGGGGGGCTGAAGAGGTCCATGATCCGGTCGAAGTCTTCAGCCAAGCGGGGCAGAAGAGGTCTTCCATCCGATTGAAGTCTTCATCCAGGCGGCATCTTCTATGGTCTTCCATCCGGAGCGAAGCGGCAGCATCCTGAAGACCTCCGACACGGAACATCCATCCGGCCCGACGACTGAACGACGAATGACGGTTCCTTTAAATGACGTCATCCAAGATGGCGTCCCTCGAATTCCGATTGGCTGATAGGATTCTATCAGCCAATCGGAATTAAGGTAGGAATATTCTGATTGGCTGATGGAATCAGCCAATCAGAATCAAGTTCAATCCGATTGGCTGATTCGATCAGCCAATCAGATTGAGCTCGCATTCTATTGGCTGTTCCGATCAGCCAATAGAATGCGAGCTCAATCTGATTGGCTGATTGGATCAGCCAATCGGATTGAACTTGATTCTGATTGGCTGATTCCATCAGCCAATCAGAATATTCCTACCTTAATTCCGATTGGCTGATAGAATCCTACGCGGGTCCTTACCGACAAAACTCTAAATCTAGCCGTAAATGTTTCAATAATATTCAACAAATGAGAAGTCCAAAATCCACAGTTTGTATCCAAAGTAATACTTCTCAAAAGGAAAACAGAAAAGAGCACTTAAATAGTGTAATATTGCTTCACAGTCTAATTGGGACAAAGCTGAGAGGAAAAAGAATGTTCACCAACTCTTTGTTTTGTAAAATGTATTATCAATTTAAAATAACTTAAAAGAAAATGAAACAATTTTTTTTTTTCCGATAAAGCATACACTTTTTTAACAACTTTCCAATTTACTTCTATTATCTAATTTTCCTCTTTCTCTTAGTATCCTTTGTTGAAAAAAACAGGGAGGTAACTCAGGAGTGTGCACGTTTCAAAAGCACTGCATAGCAGTTTTTTTTTAACAATGTTATACATCAGCAAGAGCACTTTTTTCCTGCCATGTAGTTCTCCAGACATGTGCACGCTACCAGGTATCCCTTCAACAAAGAATACTATAATAAAAAAACAAATTTGATCATTTGTGTTTCATGTCCCTTTAAAGTAATCAAAGGGTTACAGTCATTCAGGGTCGAAGCACAATACAGCATAGACTGATACAGTTTGTTCAAATGAGCTAAACAAACATTTGTGCGATAAACTTTAGGCTTGCCTGTGTCATTTAACAGTGCTCCTCTTGTGACCAACCCTCTGGCGCTTCAGTCATGTTACATAATCACTGGATTGCGCTACCTGTTATTTTTTTATTGAAAAATAGAACATAAACACATAGGGATCCATGTACTAAGCGGCGGGCGGACAGCTTCTCAACTCGCTTCTCAACTAGCCTTCGCTACACACGGGCAGCAGATCTGTTGATCCGTTTGCCCGTATGTATCATTACACACTCATCGGAGTGTGTAATGCCCGCCCCTTCATTCGCACGACCAATCACATGACTGAAGGGGCTGTCAATCACCGAGAGCGAGCAAGCTCTCTGGGATTTTCCTTTGCCACCTCCTCAGAGGTGGCGTAGGGTGTAAGAAGCAGCAGTCTAATGACCGCTGCTTCTTACATTGCGGGAAGCAGGCTTGCATATGCGAACCTGCCCCGCAAAGGCTCCGGAGCAGCTTTCGCTGCTTGGTACATGGAGCCCATAACACCTTGTACGCCACACGTCCTCAAAAAAAATACAGTTAATGACCGAGGACGTGTGGCGTACGTCCTTGGTCTGGAAAGCAGTTGGAAGCGATCAGGCTCGCTTCCAACTGCTTTCCAGTTATTGCATTGATGCCTCGATATGGAGGCATCCTGCAATAACCCCCCTTGGCCATCCGATGCAGAGAGAGCCACTCTGTGGCCCTCTCTGCACCGGACATCAATGGCCGGTATCGTTGGTGGGTGGGAGCTTACGTGGGAGGCGGGTGGGCGGCCATCGATGCTCTGTGTGGAGTGGAGGGGGCGGGATCGGGGGCGGGACCTAGGGGGGGCGCGCACTGGAGCGCGCGCGTTCACGGCGGTTGGTGGGCGGGCGCGGTGCACGGGGCGGGAACGGGTGGGAACCGCTACACTACAGAAAAACATAAAGTTAAAAGTAAATAAAACTAATAAAGTTTAAATATTAAAATATAATCTAAGGGATCTGGAAGGGGTTGGGGGTTGGTCTTGGTGGGGGGGGGAAAGCTACACTACAGAAAAGGGCATTTTTTTTTAAAAAAAGGCACATTTTTTACAAAACTGGGTACTGGCAGACAGCTGCCAGTACCCAAGATGGCGCCCATTAAGGCAGAGGGGAAGGGTTAGAGAGCTGTTTGGTGGGGGATCAGTGAGGTTGGGGTCTAAGGGGGGATCCTACACATCAGCATATGTAAATATGTTTTTTTTTTTTTTTTTTTTTTTTAAAAAGGGCCAAATACCTTTTATTTTAGTACTGGCAGAGTTTCTGCCAGTACTTAAGATGGCGGGGACAATTGTGGGGTGGGGGAGGGAAGAGAGCTGTTTTGGGAGGGATCAGGGGGTCTGATGTTTCAGGTGGGAGGCTGAGCTCTACACTAAAGATAAAATTAACCCTGCAAGCTCCCTACAAGCTACATAATTAACCCCTTCACTGCTAGCCATAATACACGTGTGATGCGCAGCGGCATTTAGAGGCCTTCTAATTACCAAAAAGCAATGCCAAAGCCATATATGTCTGCTATTTCTGAACAAAGGGGATCCCAGAGAAGCATTTACAACCATTTGTGCCATAATTGCACAAGCTGTTTGTAAATAATTTCAGTGAGAACCTAAATTGAGAAAAATGTAACTTTTTTTTTAATTTGATCGCATTTGGCGGTGAAATGGTGGCATAAAATATACCAAAATTGGCCTAGATCAATACTTGGGGTTGTCTACTACACTACACTAAAGCTAAAACAACCCCAAAAAGCTCCCTACATGCTCCCTAATTAACCCCTTCACTGCTGGGCATAATACACGTGTGGTGCGCAGTGGCATTTAGCGGCCTTCTAATTACCAAAAAGCAACGCCAAAGTCATATATGTCTGCTATTTCTGAACAAAGGGGATCCCAGAGAAGAATTTACAACCATTTATGCCATAATTGCACAAGCTGTTTGTAAATAATTTAAGTTAGAAACCAAAAGTTTGTGAAAAAAATTTGTGAAAAGTGAACGATTTTTTGTATTTGATTGCATTTGGCGGTGAAATGGTGGCATGAAATATACCAAAATGGGCCTAGATCAATACTTTGGGTTGTCTACTAAAAAAAAATATATACATGTCAATGGATATTCAGAGATTCCTGAAAGATATCAGTGTTCTAATGTAACTAGCGCTAAATTTGAAAAGAAATGGTTTGGAAATAGCAAAGTGCTACTTGTATTTATGGCCCTATAGTTTACAAAAAAGCAAATAACATGTAAACATTGGGTATTTCTAAAATCAGGACAAAATTTAGAAACTATTTAGCATGGGTGTTTTTTTGCTGGTTGTAGATGTGTAACAGATTTTGGGGGTCAAAGTTAGAAAAAGTGTGTTTTTTCCATTTTTTCCTCATATTTTATAAAAATTTTTATAGTAAATTATAAGATATGATGAAAATAATGGTATCTTTAGAAAGTCCATTTAATGGCGAGAAAAACGGTATATAATATGTGTGGGTACAGTAAATGAGTAAGAGGAAAATTACAGCTAAACACAAACACCTCAAAAATGTAAAAATAGCCTTGGTCCCAAACGGACAGAAAAGGGAAAAGTGCTGTGGTCATTAAGGGGTTAATAAAGGGCTATTATTACAAGTGGGCCTAGAGGATAAAACATATTGTGATAATTAAATTCCTTAATCATGTCAACAATTCCATTTTTTCAGTATTTGTTGTTGGGCGTTGTGAAGCTCTTGCCCATAACTTGGCAATCAAGTTCCTGACTTTATAACAAGTATTCTATCCATGGTTCTTATGAATCTTCAGACTGGTTATAGTTGAAAAGGGAGTAGGGAATGCAAGAAGAAAGGCAAAGAAAATATGGGAATCCAACCTCATTATAATGGCTGCAAGATTGCCAACCATAATCTCATAGTCAAAATGTTGTGGTTGGAGATCATGAGTGTGCAAGATCTTGCTAACCACAACATCATAGTACAAGAAGGTAATGTCAGGTAAGGTTAGGGTTAGAGACAGGGATTAGGAATTAGTTTTAGGGTTAGGAGTTTAGGTTAGTTTTAGCAAGTGGCATTAGGGTTAAGATTAGGGCTAGGGTTAGATTTATCGACATTGATAAGTATTAGGGTCAGGGCTAGGGTTAACTCATTGAATACCCTAGAGGGGTGCATTCATTGTAATGATTTACTGTCTTCTTGTAGTTTAATGGGAATTTGTCTCCATAGTGGTAAAGTTGCCTGCAACATTCCTGCACAGCCATGGTGACATCACAGCAACAGTATTGCTTTCACTGCAACCTTTCTAATAAGAACCAATATACAGGGAATATGAATTAATTAGTGCAGGAATAAGGGGCAACATTTGGAGAAAAGCTGTGAAGAGAGGAATAATAATTAATAAAAAAAATCTCATGAGCTGTGGAACAAAAGAAAGGACTATTTATGCCTCAGTTTAATATTTATAATTTTTCAACATATTTCTTTATTATATTCAGACTTGATGGGCCTTTTTGATTCTTATCTATCATCAAATTCTATGTTTCTATGTTTCAGTTAAAAATATAATTTCTTGCACTCTTTTGCTTTCACTAAACCACTTATCCACCTACTTCTGCTTTCTAAGGTCTGGTTTCTCCTGGCATCCATCATTATTATTTCTCTTCACCACAGTTCAACCATCCATGATGGTCTACCACCCGAGTCCCAGCATGATACAGACACTCAAATGCTGGTTTGCCATGTTTGGGGGTTTTATCCTAAGAACATTAAAGTAGCGTGGGTAAAGAATGAAAACACTGTCGTCGTTAACTACACTGAGGCTAATGCTGTTGGAGACTGGACCTACCAACTTATGGCGCTGCTAAATTTGAGAGATTCTAAACCTGGAGACTATTACGAGTGTGTTGTTCACCATTCCAGTTTAAAGGAAATTATGTCGCAAAAATGGGGTGAGTCACTGTCTATTATTAAAGGGACATTATACTGTAAAAAATAGTTTTTCCCTTAATGTGTTTACAATTGCTTTTTTTACCAACTGTAGAGTAAAAAAATGTATGAAAATTAGCTTTTTAAGGTTTATTTGTGTATATTAAAGCTCTGATTTTGTGTTTTGAAGCCACAACCTAATAAAATGGGTTGAGCTTGTAGGTATAATCAGATCTCATTACTGTATCACATTGTGTACATATACATGTGTCTTTATCTTATATCTGTAGGTATAATCAGATCTCATTACTTTATCACATTGTGTACATATGCATGTGTCTTTATCTTATATTTGTAGGTATAATCAGATCTCATTACTTTATCACATTGTGTACATATGCATGTGTCTTTATCTTATATATGTAGGTATAATCACATCTCATTACTGTGTTACATTATGTACATATACATGTGTCTTTATCTTATATCTGTAGGTATAATCAGATCTCATTACTGTATCACATTGTGTACATATACATGTTTCTTTATCTTATATCTGTCCATAAAACAATCACCAGTACTTGGAGAGAACAAGGGAAAATCCACATTGTATTACCTTATGTCTGCTATATCCCACTGGGAGTGTAATTTCTTCTGCTGGCAGTGTTTACAAAGCTTATCTATAGCTTGGAACTGCGGCCACAAACTTTGAGAATAGGTGGGGATACCACAGGCTAAATCAACTATTTCAAATGCCAATATAAGGGTAAAGGAGCTACTTGTAAACAATTTAATACACTCCAGCAGGTAAAGTGGATTATTGGAAACAAATTAAAGGGGAGAACATTTTTGAGTAAACTGTCCCTTTAACCTTAAGTCTTCTGTTCTTCTATAATATATTTCTCCAGTCACCTGTTTCTCAATTGTTTGTTCTTGTGTGTTATGTGGGTTCTCTTACGTATTTCTGTTTGTAGTAACCACTTCTATCAGTCTCTCCTAGTCCTTTTGATGTCTTTTGGAATCCATCTAACATATCACTGTCCCAAGTCCTTACTCCTTGGGGCCGATTTATTAAAGTGCAGGTATTGTTAATCAATAAAACAAACAGTAAACCAACAAATGAAATAACAAAAGTTGACAATAGCTTTCATAATAGATTCATTAGGTGACATAGATTCAAGAATGCCGCGGGTATAGTCACTATGACCACATAGTAGGGCTTTTGAATACAAACAGAATCTCGTCACGCAACCACTGGTTCTGTGGGTTGTGGGGAGTGTGTAGGGTTAGGGAGCTTCTTAAATTTGTCTGCTATGTAGGAATCCCATAGGATTTTGGTTTTCATATAGTGATACTCTTCTAAATTCAGGACAGTTTGACATTGGTCCAGCCATTACGCTAGGGAAGGTAATATAGGTGTTTTCCAGTTTCTGACTATAAGTGTTTTTGCACTGTTAATTAGAATATGCAATAATTTAGTTTGAGAGGTGGTGAATTGTATAGGAGTGAGATTAAATAGCCATAAGAGAGGGTTCTCAGTAATTTTGGGGCCTAAATAAATAGCTGTTTCTTTTATTACGTTTGTCCAGAAAGGGGCAATGACTGGGCATTGCCACCATATGTGTGACATTGTTCCCATCTGGGAATGGCACCTCCAGCATTGGTTACTGACTTTGCTAAATAGTTTATGGCATCTGGCTGGGGTGAGGTACCATCTGTGCATTCGCTTAATATTTGTCTCAAGCATTCTACTGGAGATAGAGGTCTTAGTAATGTTGGCTAGTATCCGATTCACTTCTGAGGGGGTGATGTGTAACCCTAGTTCATGTTCCCATCTGTCCATGTAATAAGGGGTATGGCCTACTGACTGATTCTGCAAGAGGGTGTACATTTGTGATAGAGTATGAGTTATTGGGGTATGTTTACTGCATAAAGATTCAAATTGGGTAAGTGGTCTCATTATGTTTTTCCTATTTGGATGACTAGTTATATATGAGTGGCACTGGTAGAGTTTGAACCAGTCTTGTAGAAAGGTGAGCCCTTTTCTTTTAGCTCATCAACAGTGAACCATCTTTGTTCATTTCCTAGCTGGTATGCCATTAGAGATCTATGATTTTATTTAGTTAAATATCCTATTTGACCCAGCCTAGGGGTGAAGTCATGATTATCGGTGAGAGGGGTTAATGGAGAGGGTCTACTGGAGAGGCGGGGGTAAGCCTTTAGGAGTTTTTCCCAAATACTAAAAGTTTCATATATGATTGAGTTGCAATTTGGGGAGACTAATTTGTTGGTCTTTGGCCCCCAGCACAAGGCTCCAAGATGTGTAAAACCCGTTATATCACGTTCTAGGCGGACCCAAGCTTTTTGATCATAATTTGAAAACCAATCTGTAATTCTCTGCAGTAAAATAGACTGTCTATATCTAGTTAGGTTAGGGACTCCCAGCCCCCCCCGTATAATGCAAATATTTTGGAGATGACGGAGTCGCCTAGACCGAATTTTGCCAGTACTGATTTGAGAAAGTGCCAACAGACACGGTCAAAGGCCTTTTCCACGTCCGTTGACACTATAGCAAGAGGGAGTTGTTTAGACGATGCGTGTTCAATGATGTGGAGGGCCCGGATCGTATTGTCTCTAGCTTCTCTGGTGGGGATAAGTCCCACTTGGTCATTTACAATAATATTTGGGAGAATTTGGTTCAGTTGGTCAGTTAGAAGTTTTGCATACATTTTTACATCTGTATTCAACTGTCATGGTTTTTACCTGTTTTGTTTGCCATATGCTGCTGGCAGCCATTTTACTCACCTCTCTTGCTGACTGTAGTGCATACTGTGTGATGCTGCTCATTTCCTGCACTTCCTTTTATGGCCAGACTGGTGTACATCATCCGTGTGAGACAGGATGCAGTCTCAGAATTGTGATGTCATCACTTATTATTTAAAGGGCCTCTGTTCACTATGCTTTGCCCTTGCATTGTCTCAGACCTGTTTGTGAGAGCTCCTGTGTATTACCTGGCTGTCTGACGTCCCTCCTGGTTCCTGATCCCTGGCTTGTTCCTGACTACTTGCTTTGGCTTCTGACTTGGCTCATCTGACTATTCGCTTTGGCTCCTGAATCGGCTCGTCTGACTACCAGCTCTGGTTTTGATTCCTGGCTTGTTATTTGACTTGTGGACTTTTTATTATTTTTTGCTATTAATAAAGGCGTGATTATTTTTGCACTTCTCGTCTCAGTCTGATTCCTCGCACCCTGACATTACTGTCAGGGTTTTTACCTGTTTTGTTTGCCATATGCTGCTGGCAGCCATTTTACTCACCTCTCTTGCTGACTGTAGTGCATACTGTGTGATGCTGCTCATTTCCTGCACTTCCTTTTATGGCCAGACTGGTGTACATCATCCATGTGAGACAGGATGCAGTCTCAGAATTGTGATGTCATCACTTATTATTTAAAGGGCCTCTGTTCACTATGCTTGGCCCTTGCGTAATGTCAGGGTGCCAGGAATCAGACTGAGATAAGAAGTGCAAAAATAATCACACCTTTATTAATAGCAAAAAATAATAACTGTTGAGAGACTAGTTACGTCCATCATAAACTAATCAATTCATGAGTGGTATTGTTGGGGAAGGGAGTAATAAGTATAAGACCTATCTTCCGGGTGAGTTATTCTCCAGACGTCCTGTAGGACTGCGTTTTTTTAGGTATGTTTTTACATTGTTAGTGGTATTACGGGAAATGTATGATGAGCCTGTGGAGGTGTCCATAGCTGGGTGTAGTATAGTGTAGTGTAGTGTAGTGTAGTGTTGAAGTCCCCCCCCACTATAAGTGATCCCTTACCCTCCTCTAGGAGTATATTAGTGAATCTCTTAAAGAATATCCCTTAATTAGAGTTGGGTGCGTACACACTCGCTAGTGTGACCTGGCTATTATATAATGTGCCTATGAGGATTAGGTACCGGCCATCTGGATCCCTGATAACCATCTACAAAAATTACTCTCATTCATACTCCTTTCTAACTTTAGTAGCAGAACTTATTCTATGTCATTGTTTTCTTGTGTCTGTCTCCAGACTGCTTAGTGATGTGTCTAACAAAACTATCTGTCTTCTTTTTATTTCTGTTTCTCTTGTATTGTTGCCCTTCTTGCAAAATAATGTCCTCTTGTCCTACTCTGACCATTACCATTCTGTTCTCCTTTTATTTCTGAGCATTTCCTCTTTTTATGTAGAACAAAATAATATAATAGAGAACTGTTGTGCAAATAAAAGTTATTAATCGGTAAAGGTCCTTAGTAAAAATATTTTAATAAATACCTAATATATATGTATATATACATGTACAAAAGGTATAACAATAAAAAACCTTAACATCAGATATGGCTAAGAAAGTCCAAAACGAACAAAGTCTTTAAAAGTCCTCAGTGCCGCTATTCTTTTGTATACTCTGGATGTAAAGGAGAACAAAAGAAAAAAAGCGAACAAACAACCAAAAACAAACATGTGCAGTACTTGAGAATACAAGTGCCCAGGCCCCCCAATAAATGCAAACTATGGGGTTGTCTGGTATAAGCGTTGTGAAAGATCAAAAGTGGTTCTGGTGTTACGTATCCACGGGTGTCTCCTCGGGTTGTGACAAGAAGTGGTTGTTATGATCTCTAAGGTTTCAGGAACTTTAGCAAATAATAACTTTCATTTGTGCAACATTTCTATCTCTACTATATTTTTTTGTTTTAAAGTTTTGGGTTTTGAAGGGACCCATTGAACCTGGTGTTTGGTCCTAGAATGAGCGCGGATTCATTATTGTAACTTGTTTATTATCTTTGCTATGTAGAACCTGGACTTACCTCCACACAGATCATGAAGATCAGCATCTCTACTGCAGTATTTGCTTTAGGAATATTTTCACTCTCTACAGGATGTATATGTTGGATGCTAGCCAAAAGAGGTGGTAAGTAGCCCATTCTAATTGACATGACTTGGTGATCTCTCTCTCCAACATTTTTGCATATTTTACCCCTTCATGTCCTTTTTTCTCCTTCATATACTGTCAAAATCAAACGGAAAGCACTAAGTAGTTTCCAGTATTTATAAACATTCATTTTTTTTTGTATCTCTCAATAACGTTTTTTCTTTTTCACACAGGTTACATCCCAATCAAAGAATACAATCGAGGAACCTAACAAAAGTTTACAAGTTTGTTATCTGCAGTCAAGGTATTAATTAAATATATCTTAGTAAGGGTGAAGAGTCACTTACTTAAAACAAATGGTGTTATGACAATATAAAATACAGAAAATATATGTATGCCATAGGAAATACCAGAGAAATTAATAAATAGTGTTCTACAGATTAAGGGCTAATGAGACAGGGTAATTAAAAATGGCTTAGAGGTAGAGTTAACGGAAATAGCTCTGCAGGGGAGGAGCTAATTGTAAGAGAATACCAGGGAAAAAAATAATAAAAAATAGCTCTGTGCAATTTGGCAGGAAGAGTGATTAACCCCACAAAGAGAGGGTGCAATGTCAAGAACTCTGCGTGAGAAAATATATCGATTACGTTCTGCCACCTAATGCTCTGCAGGGGAAGAGTTTTTTTTTTACATGACCATGCATGTTTTAAGCAATAGTCAATTGTATGTCCAAGAAATAGACCATGACCTTTAGGGATTCACAAACAACTGCTCTGCATGGGAGTTGTTAATGTTAATGGCACAGTTCCGCAGGAGAGGAGTTAAGAAAGTCATATATAATAATCACCAGTAATTTGACCAGAAGAAATCAAAAGCTAACTATTCTCATTATAGAGAGCAACAGTAAAATGTTTTCACTGAAGAGAGAAATGTTACATATAATAGGAATTTAACTGTCAATCTGAAAATAAATATAGATTGTAAGGTATGGGTAGAGCGAAAAACCTCTGAAGCCAGTGAGAAGGCTTCACCTGCCATGAGCAATACACTGTATGTCTAACACCGATGCCATATAGTGATCAGAACACATACACGCTACTGAGCCTACCTCAGTATGCATGTCACATGATACAGGGGCCAGCAAATTGAAGTCAATTTTGAAATTTGCCAGAAAAAAATTACCTGCTCATTTAAAATTGAGAGTAAGTTGTATTGCATTGTCTTTTTATTATGCACTTTTTATGCAATTCTGCTGTATTTAATGGGTCATTTATTTCTACAGATATATGTGGAGAATCTCTCTGATCAGTGGGAAATATTCAGTCTCATATCTTCTGAAGTGGCCAAAGAGGGACAAATATACCCCTGAAGACAATGCTATCTTTGCTGCTGTCTCTGCTAAGATGTCATACACAGCTTTAAGCACTCTGATATTGCAGTGCAGAGACCCTCATAAAGAGACCGTATAAATGAAGAGAAAGGAATGTAATTAGGCATTTTTTATTAACTGAATTTACTCCTAAAACTTGAGAGAATTTCAAAAAGAGACAGTTATGGAACTAGGAGGGATAGAGGGAATTAAACTTAATTGGATAGTACTACACTGTAATTTTTTTTCTCACCTGTAATGTGTTCCCAGTGATCTATTTTGCTAGAATGTACTACATTGTTTACAAATAGATCCTTTACATTTATTTTGTAATTTAAAATAGCTGATTTTGCCTGTTGTATCCCCAAATATATTGAAAATTCAGTAACTTAAAGGGACAGTCTACCATAGAATTGTTATTGTTTTAAAAGATAGATAATCCCTTTATTACCCATTCCCCAGTTTTGCATAACCAACACAGTTATATTAATATACTTTTTACCTCTGTGATTACCTTGTATCTAGGAACCTTCTTCCAGCCCCCTGATCACATGATTGTGACTGTTTATTATCTATTGTCTTAACTTTAGCATTGTTTTGTGCTAAATCTTAAATAACTTTCTGTGCCTGAACACAGTGTTATCTATATGGCCCATGTGTACTTTCTGTCTCTTTGTGTTGAAAAGAGATTTAAAAAGCATGTTATAAGAGGCAACCCTCAAAGGCTTAGAAATTAGCATATGAGCCTACCTATGTTTAGTTTAAACAAAGAATACAAAGAGAAAAAAGCAAATTTGATGATAAAAGTAAATTGGAAAGTTGATTAGAATTACAATTCCTATCTGAATAATGAAAGTTTAATGTATACTAGACTGTCCCTTTAAGTACTAGTTGCAGAAAAGCTATACGGTTTAGATGAAATCATACCCCAGTATGACAGAGAGAGATACTAAAATGTTTGTTCTTCATTGTTATCTTTAGGTATTGGTCTTTCACTAAGAAGTGAGAAATAGGATAAGGAAGATTTATAATTAGTCTTATAATTAGGTAGATAAGCAAATTAGACTTGCTCTTCCTACAAGTTTAGCCCATTTCATTGGGTTATGGTTTAATTTACTGGAAACAGCTAAAAAATGACCTAAAGGAGCACTATTCCATACATTTTATACTCTGCAGCTGATGCAAAAGACATTTTACAGTATACTGTCCCTTTAATATGGGGTCCATCTCCAAAAAAGTTGTATCTTTGCAGAATGATCCTGCAGGTATTGTAGCATCTTTCTTAATCCAGAGTTCACTTGGGAGAATAGGTTTTCTAAAAGACAAAAAGAAAGAGCCCAGCTCAATGTATATTATCTTTACAACCAGTGGCAGAGGGAGACCATCAGATACCTCACACTCAGAAGTCTATAATGCCACAGCGTGGTTTTATAGCCCACATACACTTAATACACAAATAAGAGCTTGACGTGTTGGTTTACTCTAGGGATGGGCGACTGTTTCGCAACATTCGAAAAATGAAACAAATTTTAACACATTTGTTTGTTCGTTTCGAATTTAGAATGTTTGTACAACATTCTAACACTCGTTTAATGTAATAGTATTTCTAATGCCTTCTTTAAATGTAATATTCGAATTATGCAATATTTGAAATAGAAACATTGAAAATGATATATTTGTTCCTATTTTGTATCAATTTCTAGACTTGTGCATGGCCGAAAAATTTGTTTCGGTTCGGATCGATTCGGATGTTTTCGAATTTCAGTTCGAATCGATTTGAATTCGGAAAAATTTGAATGAATTTGTTTCAGATTCATTCGGATTCGAATACATTTGGCTGGATTTGGTTTGGTTCGATTCGGAAATTCGGAATTTTGGTATGTGTTAGGTGGGATGTGCTGTGTATTAGACTAGTATTATGTACTGTATATTAGGTGTAACCCATAGCAGAGTGATATAACCTAATATACTGTACAATACTAGTGTAATCCATGGCCATCCGAATCTAACAAATAAATCCGAACTAATTCGGATTTATTCGGTAGATTTGGTACTACCGTAATTCGGAAATTCGAATCGATCCGAATCTCTGAATTTAACAAATTCGGACGAATTTCGATTCGGAACGAATCGAAACGCACATGTCTACAATTTACTAAATTCCCTACCACATGAACTATTTAACTTCTCAATAGTATTTATTAAATTGAATGTTACATTCAAAATTTTGAATGTGGACATTCGATCTAATTATAAACATTCAAATTTGAAAGTGACATTCGAAAACTAAATAGCATTCGATCATAGAATTTTTAAGATTATTTGTTCTTATCAGCATTTGATTATGTAAATCGAATTTCTACAATAACATTCGTTCTATCATTCGAATTGGAATATAAACACATTTGCCTATCCCTAGTCTACTCACAACCTCAAAACGAATCTTTACATCTAATTACACTTTTTCAACATATGTAATCATATCTATTCCATATATTTAACAGAATTCTTGGTAGCCCTATCTGATTTCATATTTTTAAATATTTTTTATCTTATGTTGGTTAATAAATGAATTGTACTCATCACAAGGAAATTGGATGTGAAGACTCTACTTATGGTGATGATGAGACCAGTTTGTGAAGACTTTATAAGGAATTTCAGCACCGTTGTCTATTGTAGAATTATGGGAGTGACCACAATCTTTCATAGACACGTTTATCTAATGATTTTTCTACAAAATTTACCATTAAAATTTATGGGATTTTTGTAGGAAAAACCTTTAATAAGCTCTTCAAAAAGGATATGGGAGCTTCTCTTTACGACTTGTGAAAATAATATACAAATACCTCCTCTTTTCTTACTTTATTTCTTATTGTTATGTGTAGTTTTTGTTTAATATGTCCTGACACCAGAAAAGGGACATGGCTTGTCCTAAACAATGATTTTTATTAGGGCTGATTAATCAGTATTATAAGCAAAAGGTAGTTATATTCTGATATGTTTTATTTTCTTCCTTTTGACTCTACCTTTAGCACACACTTGTCTCTCAATACTATAAACATATCATTAATTGTCATTAACCCTAACAAACAACATAAACCAATGAATGACAGTTACAATTCATGACCTTTTAGTTTAAGGGTCATTAAAGGGACATGAAATCAAATTATTTTTTTTTTCATGATTCAGGTAGAGAATGCAATTTTAAACAACTTTCCAATTTACTTCTTTTATCTAATTTGCTTAATTCTCTTAATATCCTTTGTTGAAAAGCATATATAAATAGGATCAGAAGCTGCTGATTGGTGGCTGCACATAGAAGCATTGCTATTTCTTCAACAAAGGATACCTAAAGAGTGAAGCAAATTAGATAATAGAAGTAAATTGGAATGTTGTTTAAAATTGTATTCTTTATCTGAATCATGAAAGAAAAATTTGGGGTTTCGTGTTCCTTAAACATAATCCTCAGTTACTTGTTTCCTGTCCCTGTCTTATTTAAATCCCATGTTTTGCCTTTTCCCACTTTTAACCTCTTTGTCCTCTTCTTCTTTTTTTCTTTCCTTAGTTTTTCTCCTCTCCATTTGATACACAACATAACTTTCCTCTACTTCTCTGAGGAGTCACGCTGAAGCTGTTTCTGGTTCTCTGGTCAAATGATCTGAGGGGTGGAGCTAAGCTGTCTGACAAATTCAGAGTTGTTGGAAAATTTGAGAAGTAAGAGTGCTACAGTAATTACTTGTGGTTGCTATAGTTCCTACCTCAGAACTTCCATTGATAAAGGTTACTGTAGACATAGAATTTGCAGTAATTAGAAGTGTACACTAGATGCCAATCTCAGAGCATTCTATGCATCTGATTGGTTTATATGCATTCCACTGTTTGATAGCTCTTCTTACTAGGGATGGGCAAACGTGTTTAAATTCGAATTTGAATGGTAGAACGATTTCTATTGTCGAAATTCAATTTGAAAAATCTAATGCTGATAAGAACTATTGTTCTTTAAAATTCGAAAATTGAATGTTATTTACAGTTTTCAAATGTAACTCGATTTAGAATTTTGGTTTTTAATTTTGAATGTTAATTTTGAATGCTGGTTTCAATTGCAAATGTTGATTTCAAATTCAAGTATTGTTTTGTAATTCAAATACTGGTTTCAAATTTAAATATTAAATTTATAAAAGAAAAATATATATTAAAAATACTATTTCAAATTCAAATTTGAATATTACATTTATAAAAGGTAGCTGTAAATGAGAAATACTATTTCAAGATCAAAATCGAATACTAAAAATATAATTTGCATAAAACCAATCTGAAATCGAATCTTAGTAATATTTTTTAATTTGATGTAAAAAACATAGCTAAACATTCAATTGTTCAAACAAATATTTTCAAATGTTCTTTAAAATTTAAAAACAAACATTTGAAAAAAGAATATTATAATGTTATATTAACAATCGAAATTCGATTTAAATAAACAAATGTATCGAAATTCGTTTTATATTAGACATGTGCACAGCGGAAGAATTCATTTAGTTTCGTTTCGGACCGATTCAGATTTTTTAAAATTTCGTTTCGGATCAATTCAAATTCGGATACAATCGAATGTATTTGTTTTGGATTCATTCAGATTAAAAAAAAAAATTGGGTGTATTTGTTTCGGATTCGATTTTTAAATTCAGAAGTTCGGTATGTGTTATGCTAATTCAGATGGTTCCAAGTTACACAAACAGAATTATTTCACTGTTCTATCTCACTGTATCTCACTAAATTTAATTTTTATACTGAATTGTGATTAGTCCATGGCCATTCGAATGTAGCTAATAAATCTGAACTAATTTGGATTTATTTTTACAAATGCATTCGGATTAGTTTAGTTTCGTTGCTAGGGTAATTTGGAAATTCAAATTGATTAGAATCTCCGAATTAGGCGAATTCGCCCAAATTTCGATTAGGAACTAAACAAAACACACCTGTCTATTTTATATTTCGAATGTTAGGTAACATTCGCACATCCCTTTTTTTTAAACGTTATTACTTCAGTTGGTTTCTAAGCTCCTCTTCATTACAAAGGGCAGAATTAGTGCCAGGTGTGCCCATACCAGACATCTGAACATGTCTAAAGATTATCTGAGAAATCACCTGAACATAAAGCAAAACAAAACACACGTTTACAAAATAAGGGTAGATCACATTCCAAATAAAAACCTATTATTTTTTTCGTATGTGGACTTTCATAGGTAGAGTATTTGATAAGCTTTTCAGTTTGAATAGCATCCACCTCTAAATTACTAGAGCAAATGCTATAATTTCAGAGGTCCTCTAGAGTTTAGGTTTTCTAGTCTGGGCCCAGTCAGCCAATCAAAGCCTTTCCTGTCCAAGCCATTATTTTCTGTTATAGCATGTTCTTGAGTGCTCATCTTGAAGGAATAGTTGTGTAATGTATCTCTATTAAGGAAATTAGCACTTGCATAGAGACATTAATGTGCACTAAGGATAAGTAAGCAGAGTGCTGATTGGTTGAAAAGCTAGCAGCCTATTTTGAGCATCAGTAGCATCGTGCTCTAGACTGCAGGAACAGCGTAAGCTTTTATTTAAATTCTATTTTAACAGAACATTCATATTTTTTGTAACTCTCTGTTATGCACTCCTAAGGAACCAGATGGGATGTTTTAAACTTTATAAATCATTCTATTAAAAAACATACATTGCAGGGATACATTACAGGAAAAGCAGGTAAATAATATATTGAATGTAAATTGTTTTGTTATTATGCTTAATTCTATTTGAATGGGTGATTTTATTTGAGTTAATGTTTAAAACAAGCAAGAGAGTTCTATGGCTGTGCGCCCCTACACACAAGTATAATGCATCCAGTATAAACCTTACATGTTTTGATTGATACTTAATCTTCATCTGGTTAAAATATATATTTTCATGAAAAAATCTGACTATGGGCCAGGCGTTAAATATATTATTTGCTCACACTCTAACACTGTTAAAAGTTAAATTTACGCAAGCGGGTTAGTGCCTGTATTACAAGTTGACAGTAAAACATTAGCGCACAAGTAAAACCCTATTCGCGATAACTTCAGGACTTTGCATTGTTATTATCCCCATAGACCTTAATAAAGCGCGCGGATAAAAAGAAACACATCACTTGACATGCATTAGACCAACGGTGCTAAACCCAAAGTGAGTAATGAATATTTTACATTCCAATGTTCTTCACATAAAAGAAAATATTATTTTTATTTTTAAATGTATATTCTATATATATATATATATATATATATATATATATATATATAAAATTATAATTTGTTTTGTAAGCTCTATATCTATACCTATATATCTATATGAATACATACAGGTGTAGATATGTACAGATGTATACAGAAATATCTATTTAAAAATACTAAGAACATTTTTCTTCTAAGTGAAGAACATTGGTATGTGAAATATTTACATTAATACATAGTAAAACCCTTTATAAAATATTAAAATTGATTGATAATGATTTGTCAAGTGTTATTTAACTGGAAAGGGCTCCAAAGTGTATGTATGTACGCATGTGTACATCAGAAACTGTATATATGAGTGTAACACTTTATTTTAATGTATTTGTGATGTGTTTGGTGCACATTTTTCTAGAACTTACACTTTACGCAAGGTCTTTACTCGCTTTGCACTCGAGCACACCCGTTTACTTTCAACTTGTAATATGCATGCACGTTAGCACGGCTGCGATATTGCTTATCATGTAACTTCTAATCTAGCCCGGTGTGTTGTTTTTTTATGGACGTTTGTTGACATATTTTTGATAAGAACAAGGTTATTTACTCTGTGTTGCTGGGATATCCGTCTGTTGTTACCATTAAGATCTGCATATTTTTTTAAATAATGTTATTATTGTCAAGTTCTAAATTAAATAATGTATGTATCAGTTTTCGTAATGAAATTCGAATAAATAATACCCACGGTGAACTGTTGCTTATTTGTGTGCATATTTGTTTTTTTATGATTTGTGATGACTTTGGGGCCTATTTATGAAAGGTCTTGTGGACCTGATCCGACAGTGCGGATCAGGTCCGCAAGACCTCGCTCTCCGTATTCAGCATTGCACCAGCAGCTCACAAGAGCTGCTGGTGCAACGCCGCCCCCTGCAGACTCGCGGCCAATCGGCCGTCAGCAGGGAGGTGTCAATCAACCTGATCGTACTCGATCGGGTTGATTTCCGGCGATTCCTGTCCGCCTCATCAGAGCAGGCGGACAGGGTTATGGAGCAGCGGTCTTTAGACCGCTGCTCCATAACTTGTGTTTCTGGCGAGTCTGAAGACTCGCCAGAAACACGGGCCCACAAGCTCCGTTCGGAGCTTGATAAATGGACCCTTTTGACTCTATTTAATCCCACTCTATATTTACAAGGATTCATTTGACAAGAGCATTGAGATGCTTCTTACTGAATTGAAGTCTGCTCCTGATTTGCATAGCTTGCAGGTTCTCTGATTCTAAGAGGACAAAAATTCATACCATTGAGGTGCTGTGTCTGAATGTTACTGTACAACAGTAATAATCAATATGCCACCATGCCATCAGATTATGATTATGGTTTAGAACTTTAGATTACAATTTATGGTGCATTGTAACCCTCTCAAGGGGTTAAAAAAAATCCTATGTGGTCTCTAAAGGTCAGGGCTGGTAATAACCTTAAAGGGACATGAAACCCAAAATGTTTCTTTCATGATTTAGGTAGAATATACAATTTGAAAAAACTTTCCAGTTTACTTCTATTATCAAATTTGCTTCATTTTCTTAGTATCATTTGTTGAAGGAGCAGCAATGCACTACTGGTTTCTAACTAGGGTGATCCTATTGCCGCTTTAAAAAGGGACACATATGAAAAATACATATGTCAGGGTTCTTATACAAAGCATTACTTTAAACAGCCCTGACATATGTATTTTTCATATGTGTCCCTTTTTAAAGCGTAACACATGGGTTAGCCAATGACAATCGGTATATATATATGCAGCCACCAATCAGCAGCTAGAACCTAGGTTCTTTGCTGCTCCTGAGCTTACCTAGATAAACCTTTCTGCAAAGGATAACAAGAGAAGAAAGCACATTAAAAAATAGAAGCAAATTGGAAAGTTGTTTAAAAACTGCATGCTCTGGGGCCGAATTATCAAGCTCCATATGGAGCTTGATGCCCCTTGTTTCCGGTGAACCTTCAGGCTCGCTGGAAACAGAAGTTATAAAGCAGCTGTCTAAAGACCGCTGCCCCATAACTTGTCCGCCTGCTCTGAGGCGGCGGACAGAAATCAACCCGATCGAATACAATCTGATGAACTGCTTGTTCCGGTAAACTGCTTGTGCAATGACTAATGCCGACAGCGTACATGATTCTCTACATTGTATCATGTCCATTCGCACTTTCATAAATATGCCCCTGTCTAAATCATGTTTTTAATTATTACTTTACTGTTCCTTTAAATCCTTCAATTAATCAGAACCATATGTTACAGACCTCTCGGCATGCTGGGAGATAAAGCATTCTATTTAATAGTTCTCTATTAAAATATCACCACCCAAGCAGTATGCTTATGGTTGGTGCTGTTTCATAAATTACATTTCAATAGACAACCGAAATTTCCAAGTTCTAAGCTAAATGTTGGTTACATTTATTTCAGTTTTTATTTGTGAATATGTATTTTTTAGCTTACATTTTAAGTTCATTTCAATGTGTTAAGATACGAATAAACAAACCTCAAATGGGTCATTTCTCCCAATGTAATAAAACCTCAAAAGTAAACTGGAGAAATAGCCTCGAGAAGACACAGAGGAAGCACCACTGGTTTCAAAGCCACCAGAGATCAGGAATACAGGCTGCCTCTTCTGAGACCAGGAACACATACTGCTGGTAGACCAGGAAATGGACTGTATCTGTTGGAGACCAGGGTAACTGGCTGACAGCTGCTAGAGATCAGGATATTGAACCTTAGCTGTTGGTCACCTAGGACACAAGCCCTGTTGGCAACCATGACTCAAATGGTTAAGCTTCCGAACACCAGGAGCACAAGAATGGCTACATAGGTTCCTAAGCTGATCATTAACTGGTAGCCTGTCTTTTCATTAGGAGTATAAAGATGCTAGTGACTACCTAATTAAATGATACCTGAAACAATTTAAGACTGTGTCATGCATAAGTTCCTAAGAAGCATGCAAGATAGTAGTCAACTGTGACCCAGACACTGGAAAATATGGCATGGCCTAGTTTGCCACCATGACATAGCTCTCCTCCTTAAGCACATCCTCTGGTTGTGTCTAGACTTATCAGGATGACCATGGAATGCCCAAATGCTGCACCTAATAGGCAGACTCCAAGACCTTTCCTCAAGTCCATATCCTTTCCATTGAATTCAATATTCTAAATTACCAGAAAAGCTGTCAAAGTCAAGTATAGCATTATCCCAAATTCCTATTGGCTGTTAATTAAGATAGATGGAAGAAGAGGACAGATACGAGAGGGAAATTTATTAGGAAAAAAAGGAATTTTAAAGTGAAGCATGAAAAACAAGATAAACAGACAAAGTTGAAGGTAATTCAAATTTCAAAGATACATAAGTCATCTGCTAAAGGGAAGATTGATTTGTTTCCTAGTGTAAGGGCCACATGTGTCAGCCCAGTTCCAGCCAGCTCCTCCCAGCTTGCAGTGATATAGTATTTTCTTACAAATGGTCAAGTAGATAGCAACTACCTATATAGGTGAACAATAGACTGCTCTATTCAGCCGTTACACTTCAGGGGGCCAATTTATCAAGCTCATAAGTTTGCCGGAAACAAAACTTATGAAGCAGTGGTCTAAAGACCGCTGCTCCATAACTTGTCCGCCTGCTCTGAGGCCCCGGACAGAAATCAACCCAATCCTATACGATCGGGTTGATTAACATCCCCTGCAAGCAGCTGATTGGCCGCGAATCTGCAGGGGGCGGCATTGCACCAGCAGTTCACAAGAACTGAGTTTTGATAGTAGATGGCGCATATCTTAGTATTCAATTTAGAATATGTAGATATATTTAAACCTTCTAGTTGCAAAAAGAAACAAGCTTGATGTGCATATAATAGCCAATTAATAAGAGTGCAATATACTCACTCCATAAGTTGCATGGTATCGGCTCGTCTGAAGAAAAACCCACAAATATGTCCATTGTGGCTGGGTAACTGAGGACAAGGAGAAGCTCCAATGAAATGTATGTAAAAATTGCTTGAATAAAACAAGTAGTAACTTACTCCATCATATATCGAATTCCGGCAATGTCACAGCATAAAGACAAAGTGATACTTCAATATTGATAAAAATGACACAAGAACTGCTGGTGCAATCACAAGAACTGCTGGTGCAATCACAAGAACTGCTGGTGCAATCACAAGAACTGCTGGTGCAATCACAAGAACTGCTGGTGCAATGATAAATGCCGACAGCGTATGCTGCGGCGGGCATGATAAGCTACATCGTATCATGTCTGTCCGCACTTTAATAAATATACCCCAATGACTCAACAAAACTTCTCCTCTTCATATTAAGCCAGTTGGCGTAAGCAATATTCTGAAATAAAACATAAAAAGAGGGCCCACCAATGATGTAATATCTTATAAATTAATATCAGTAGCTTAATGATGGAATACTAACAATTTAATAGCATCTAAAAGGGGGCAGTTGCACAATTCTGATGGAATTGGTAGCCCCTCAGCTAGCTGTATCATCCAGGTAAAACTCCAAATGTTCAAACTTAGTCCAGTAGTAGAAAGCTAACATAAAATGTGAACAAATGAGCTATAAATTGTGTGTCAGTAAGATCAGTATTAGCATCTGTGGTTTCTTCAGGTTTATACAAACTTTTGAAAAAAAGCTTATTTTACACAATGGCTGCCGAAATATGAAATTAATGAGACATGCAACCCAAAATTTTTCATTCACTATTCATGTAGAATGTACAATTTTAAACAACTTTGCAATTTACCTATTTTATATTATTTGCTTCATTCTCTTGGTATGATTTGTTGAAGGAGCAGTTATGCACTACTGGGAGCTAGCTGGACATATCAAGTGACCCAATGACAGGTTCCATATATGTACAGCCACCAATCAGCAGCCATCTCCCGGTAGCGCATTGTTGCTCTTGAGCTTACCTAGGCATGCTTTTCAAGAAAGGATACTAGGAGAACAAAGAAAAATAGATAATTGAAGGAAATTGGAAAGTTGTTTAAAATTACATGTTCTATCCAAATCACATATGTTTCATGTTGACTTCGCTTTAATTTAATATATTTTAGTATTGCATTACTTCCTTACTTTAATAAGTCTCTTAGAAATGCGAATGCGACCCTGCAATCAGATACAACCATCCAAGATGACATCTAAAAACAGGAGTGTACTGACCACGATGTTAGAAACCCAAGCAGTACAGTGAGGACTTACAGTTGTGTGAGAATAAAGCGTCTCATTAGTTACAATCACCTAGATTATGAGTTTTGTGTGCTATAGGGAAGTTAACGACCGCAACAAAAGTTGCGTTATTTAACCCCCTATAGCGCAGCCATTACAAGTTTTAAAAAACCCGGCTTGTCTGGCAATAAGGTGGCATTGAGCTCCATACCGCACCAAAAATAAGCGCTGTTTTGACGTGCTCGTGCACACTTTCCCCTTAGACATCAATGGGGAGAGAGGGCTAAAAAAAAAACCTGACACCTGCGATCGCGAAATAAAAAGCTCTGTAACGCAGCCGCATTGATGTCTATGGGGAAAATAAAAGTTCAGTTTAAACCTAACACCCTGACATAAACTCCACATCTAAACACCCCTAATCTGCTGCCCCTGACATCACCGCCACCTACATAATGTTATTAACCCCTAATCTGCCACTCCCGATATCGCCGCCACCTAAATAAACCTATTAATCCCTAATCTGGCGCTCCCGATGTCGCCGCCACTATTCTAAAGTTATTAACCCTTATTCCCCTGCACCCCAACATCGCCCACACTATAATAAATCTATTAACTAAATACAGTTATTAACCCCTAAACCTCTAGCCTTCCACATCACTACCACTAAATAAATCTATTAACCCCTAAACCGCCAGCCCCCCACATTGCAACAATTTAAATTAAACTATATTAACCCCTAAACCTAACGTAACCCTAACCCTAACACCCCTAACTTTAACATAATTAAAATAGAGCTAAATTAAACTTCCAATTATTTACTAAATAATATCTATTTAAAACTAAAAACAAACTTACCTGTGAAATAAATCCTAAGCTTAGGTTTTATTTTTATTTCACAAGTAAGTTTGTATTTATTTTAACTAGGTAGACTAGTTAGTAAATAGTTATTAAATATTTACTAACTATATAATTAAAATAAATACAAACTTATCTGTGAAATAAAACCTAAGCTGCCTTACACTAAAACCTAACATTACAAAAATAAAAACCTAACATTACAAAAAATAAAAAAACACTAAAATTACAAAAAGTAAAAAAACCTACCATTACAAAAAAATAACAAACAAAATTATACAAAATAATAAAAATTATTCCGATTCTAATACCCTTTAAAAAAAAAAATATCCCAAAATAAAAAAAGCCTAATGTAGAATAAACTACCAAAGACCCTTAAAAGGGCCTTTTGTAGGGCATTGCCCTAAAGTTAACAGCTCTTTTGCTACAAAACAAAACAAAACAAACACCCCCTAACAGTATACAAACCCCCACCCCCCAAACCCACAAAATAAAAATAAAGTAAAATCTAAGATAACCATTGCCCTGAAAAGGGCATTTGTATGGGCATTGCCCTTAAAAGGGCATTCAGCTCTTTTAAGAAATGCCAAACCCCTAATCTAAAAATAAAAACCCACTCACAAACGAAAAAAATACATTACACAAAATAACAAACAAATTATCAAAAATAATAACAATTATTTCTATTCTAATAGCCATTTTAAAAAAAACACCCCAAAATAAAAAACCTAATCTAGAATAAACTACCAATAGCCCTTAAAAGGGCCTTTTGTAGGGCATTGCCCTAAGTTAAACAGCACTTTTACCTTAAAAAAATATACAAAGACCCACTAACATTACAACCTCCCACCCCCCCCAAACCCACAAAATAAATAAAAACTATGTAAAAAAAACCTAAGCTAAAAGGGCATTTGTGTGGGCATTGCCCTAAAAAGGACATTTAGCTCTTTTGCTTTGCCCTGAAAAGGGCATTTAGCTCTTTTACGAAAGCCCAAACCCTAAACTACAACAAAAAACACCCAAAAAAAACCTTAAAAAAACCTAACACTAACCCCCGAAGATCCACTTACAGTTTTTGAAGTCCCACTTGAACGATCCTCATCCAGGCAGCGAGAAGTCTTCATCCAGGCGGCCTCTTCTAAGTTCTATCTTCATCCAGGCGGCATCTTCTATCTTCATCCTGGCGCCGCGGAGCGGGTCCATCCTGAAGACATCCAGCGTGGGGCATCCTTTTCATACGGTCGCTGCAGTATACTGAATCTTCAATGCAAGGTACGCGATTCAAGATGGCGTCCCTTGCATTCCTATTGGCTGATTTGATTTTGGAAATTCAAATCAGCCAATAGGATGAGAGCTACTGAAGTCCTATTGGCTGTTCAAAACAGCCAATAGGATGAGAGCATCTGAAATTCTATTGGCTGTTCAAATCAGCCAAATCAGATTGTAATTTGTAATTTTTATAGTAGTGTTAGGGTTTCTTTAATGTGTATTTTAGTTTAATTTAATTGGTAGTTAGTTTAATTTTAGTTTAATAGTTATATTAGTTTAATTGTTAGTTTAAACTTAGTTTTTCTAATTTGACAGGTAAGTTTTAATTTAATTTAAGATAGGGAAATTGTAATTTTAATATAAAGTTAGGGGGGCTTTTGGTTTAGGGGTTAATAGTTTAATTTAGTATATTTCGTTGTGGGGGCTTGAGGTTTAGGAGTTAATAGGTTTATTATAGTGGCGGCAGAATTAGGGGTTAATAACTTTAGTGGGGCGATGTGGGCGGACGGCAGATTAGAGGTTAATTATATTTAAATAGTGTTTGCGATGCGGGAGGACGGCGGTTAGTGGTGACGATGTCGGGGAGCGGAAGAATAGGGGTTAATACATTTTATTAGTGGCAGCGATGTCGGGAGCGGCAGATTAGGGGTTAATAGGTTTAATATAGTGTTTTTGAAATGCAGGAGGGCCTCGGTTTAGGGATTAATAGGTAGTTTATGGGTGTTATTGTACTTTTTAACACTTTAGTTATGAGTTTTATGTTTATATATTTTTGTTGCGTAAAACTCATAACTACTGGTCTCAGATGGCGTTAGGGATCTTGTCGGTATAGGGTGTAACGCTAGCTTTTTAGCCTCCAAGAAAAACTAGTAATACCAGCGCTATGGAAATCCCATACAAAAACTTCATTTTTGCGAGTGCGGTACTGAAATTGCGTTACAAGCTAAACACCTATACAGACAAGACCATTTTTTCAGCGTTAAAAGACAAACGCACAGACTTGTAATCTACCTGAATGTTGGAAATTGCAACTTTATACAAATTACATTTTACAGTGTGCAAAATGTTTAAAAGTACAATATTGTAAACGGGAATAGCCGTGTCCATTTTTAAATCCAAAATAACCCGTACTGTTAATCTAGTTTTTAGAGCCAAACTTTGCCAAATTAAAAAACTGATTATTTTTACAATAAACACACATAAAAAATATATGAAAAAACACGTCATAGACACATGTACTGTTACCCACAATGCCCCAGCATTTTTTTGCCCCAGCAAATTTTTAAACAAATAAGTTATTGTAGAACCTTTTAATATATGGAAATAGTGTTAAACACCGCTAGTTTTTGTGATATATCAGTTCCTGTAGTAGCACTCACAATGTCTTTACATGAGAATTAAATTTTGGTTAACATTAACAGCGTTAATTTTATTATCTCCCAATTACATTAGTTAATCATCAGTTTATAATGCGGTGTTAGTTAATGCTTTCTGCTGCTCATTAAAATTGTAGTTTTTTTGTTCACGTTCTGGCAAGTGAACTTGCGTTTATTTGATCACCTGACTTGTAATATTGACCCAATCTAGTGATATCCTCTGTGGGACACGCTATAAGGGTAGTGCTCCAATTGTAATCTGGGCCATTATGAGTGATAGATATTCACATTTCAAACATTCTAGCGCCACATCTATAAACACTTTTTTTTTTATAACAGCTTTCCTATCCAGGTACTTTGTTATGCCTCAGCTACATTTAATTATTTTCTTCATGATATTGTTTTGAGAGTTATTAGAACCTGTTATTGTTTTTTTAATTTGATGATATATGCATCCTATTTTGGTCTGTGACTGATCATTAAAAACAGATCAAGACTGTAGTCTCCTAACTTCAGACTCATGGGCCTCTATTTATCAAGCCGTCAACTACAAATACGCTGGAATTCCACAGCGTAATTATGGCGAGCCTGATTCCCCTTAGTTATCAAAGCCAGAATTTTGTGACGTAACATACGATCCACCGGTCTCAGTCCGACACAGATTGATGCTTACTTCATTACAAATGTTCTGAATGCAAATTCGGCACTATCTGACTACTTTTGCTAGTTATTACATTTCTACCAGGTACGCTCGCCACTATTCCGGCCCAGCATACCTGGTTTTCAATCCGCCGCCCTAGAGGTGGTGGATGCAATAGGAATCAATGGGAGTCTGAAAGCAGCAAAGCTCATGTTGCTGCCCAATATCCCATTGATTCCTATGGGAGAATAAAAGTTATGTTTACACCTAACACCCTAACATAACCCCAGAGTCTAAACACCCCTAATCTGCCGCCCCCTACACCGCTGCCACCTACATTATACTTATTAACCCCTAATCTGCCGCCCCGCCACCGCCGCCACCTACATTATACTTATTAACCCCTAATCTGCCCCCCGACACCGCCGCCACCTACATTATACTTATTAACCCCTAATCTGCCCCCCGACACCGCCGCCACCTACATTATACTTATTAACCCCTAATCTGCCCCCGACACCGCCGCCACCTACATTATACTTATTAACCCCTAATCTGCCCTCCCGACACCACTGCCACCTACATTATACTTATTAACCCCTAATCCACCCCCCGACACCGCCGCAACCTACATTATACTTATTAACCCCTAATCTGCCATCCCCAACGTCGCCGCCACTATCTTAAATTTATTAACCCCTAAACCTAAGTCTAACCCTAACACCCCTTAACTTAAATATAATTTAAATAAATCTAAATAAAACATACTATCATTACCTAAATTAGTCCTATTTAAAACTAAATACTTACCTATAAAATAAACCCTAAGCTAGCTACAATATAACTAATAGTCACATTGTATCTATCTTAGGTTTTATTTTTATTTTACAGGCAAGTTTGTATTTATTTTAACTAGGTAGAATAGTTACTAAATAGTTATTAACTATTTAATAACTACCTAGTTAAAATAAATACAAATGTACCTGTAAAATAAAACCTAACCTAAGTTACACTAACACCTAACACTACACTATAATTAAATAAATTACCTAAATTAAATACAATTAACTAAATTATATACAATTATCTAAAGCACAAAAAAAACAAAACACTAAATTACAGAAAATAAAAAACAAATTACAAGATATTTAAACTAATTACACCTAATCTAATAGCCCTATCAAAATAAAAAAGCTTCCCCAAAATAAAAAAAAACCCTAGCCTAAACTAAACTACCAATAGCCCTTAAAAGGGCCTTTTACGGGGCATTGCCCCAAAGAAATCAGCTCTTTTACCTGTAAAAAAAATATACAAACACCCCCCAACAGTAAAACCCACCACCCACACAACCAACCCCCCAAATAAAATACTAACTAAAAAACCTAAGCTCCCAACTCCCCTGAAAAGGGCATTTGGATGGGCATTGCCCTTAAAAGGGCATTTAGCTCTATTGCAGGCCCAAACCCTAACCTAAAAATAAAACCCACCCAATACATCCTTAAAAAAACCTAACACTAACCCCCTGAAGATCGACTTACTGTTCTGAAGACCGGACATCCATCCTCAAGGAAGCGGCAGAAGTCTTCATCCAACTGGGCCGAAGTCCTCAACGAAGCCAGGAGAAGTCTTCATCCAAGCCGGGCGAAGTTGTCCTCCAGACGGGCAGAAGTCTTCATCCAGACGGCATCTTCTATCTTCATCCATCCGACGTGGAGCGGCTCCATCTTCAAGACATCCGACGCGGAGCATCCTCTTCATCCGGAGTGAATGATGGTTCCTTTAAATACTGAATGATGGTTCCTTTAAATGATGTCATCCAAGATGGCGTCCCTTAGATTCCGATTGGCTGATAGAATTCTATCAGCCACTCAGAATTAAGGTAGAAAAAATCCTATTGGCTGATGCAATCAGCCAATAGGATTGAGCTCGCATTCTATTGGCTGATTGGAACAATGCCCATCCAAATGCTCTTTTCAGGGCAATGGGGAGCTTAGGTTTTTTAGTTAGTATTTTATTTGGGGGGTTGGTTGTGTGGGTGGTGGGTTTTACTGTTGGGGGGTTGTTTGTATTTTTTTTTTTACAGGTAAAAGAGCTGATTTATTTGGGGCAATTCCCCCACAAAAGGCCCTTTTAAGGGCTATTGGTAGTTTAGTTTAGGCTAGGGTTTTTTTTTTATTTATTTTTTATTTTGGGGGGCTTTTTTATTTTGATAGGGCTATTAGATTCGGTGTAATTAGTTTAAATATCTTGTAATTTGTTTTTATTTTCTGTAATTTAGTGTTTTTTTGTGCTTTAGATAATTGTATATAATTTGGTTAATTGTATTTAATTTAGGTAATTTATTTAATTATAGTGTAGTGTTAGGTGTTAGTGTAACTTAGGTTAGGTTTTATTTTACAGGTAAATTTGTATTTATTTTAGCTAGGTAGTTATTAAATAGTTAATAACTATTTAGTAACTATTCTACCTAGTTAAAATAAATACAAACTTGCCTGTAAAATAAAAGTAAACCCTAAGCTAGCTACAATGTAACTATTAGTTATATTGTAGCTAGCTTAGGGTTTATTTTACAGGTATTTTGTTTTAAATAGGAATAATTTAGGTAATGATAGTAATTTTATTTAGATTTATTTCAATTATATTTAAATTAGGGGGTGTTAGGGTTAGGGTTAGACTTAGGTTTAGGGGTTAATAAATTTAATATAGTGGCGGCGACGTTGGGGACGGCAGATTAGGGGTTAATAAGTATAATGTAGGTGGCGGCGGTGTAGGGGGGACAGATTAGGGGTTAATAACATAATGTAGGTGGCGGCGGTGTAGGGGTGGCATATTAGGGGTTAATAACATAATATAGGTGGCTGTGGGCTCCGGTAGCGGCAGGATAGCAGTTAATAAGTTTATTAAGGTGGCGGTGGGCTCCGGGAGCAGCGGTTTGGGTTTAATAACTTTATTTAGTTGCGTCAGGGTCCGTGAGCAGCGGGATAGGGGTAAAACAGTGTAGTATAGTGGCAGTGTTTAGTTACAGTATACTAATAAAGCTGGGAAAAAGCCGAAGAGCAGCGAGATCGATGACTGTTAGTTAACAACAGTCCGCTGCTCATCACCCCGTACTTGGTGCGCAGCTTTTTGACAGCTTTTTTGGTAACTTTGGAGAACGTATTCAGGTCCGCGGCAGCGATGTTAGGTGAAGTTAGGCGAGCGTATTGCTGCTGTCGAATGCAAGTAAGTTGACGGCTTGATAAGTAGGCCTCATGGTCTCTATGATACTACAATAAACTGTTAAAGGGACATGAAACCCAAAATGTTTCTTTCATAATTCAGGTAGAGAATACAATTTTAAACAACATTCCAATTTAATTATTTTATTTAATTAGCTTCATTATTCACATATTCTTTGTTGAAGAAATAGCAATGCACATGGGTGAGCCATTCACAAAAGGCATCTATGTGCAGCCACCAATTAATAGCTACTCAACAAAGGATATCAAGAGAACAAAGCAAATTAGATAATATAAATAAATTGTAAAGTTGTTTACAATTAATTGTTCTTTCTAAATCATGAAAGAAGAAAAAGTAGGTTTCATGTCCCTTTAAGTTCCTCAGTTTAATCTTCAGCAGCAGAAGGTCAATACATTACAGGAACAAAGGGAGACATTTTAAACATCTATCTACTGTGACAAAAATAGTATTGTGCTCTTGTGAAACGTAAATGAACAGTGATGTCTATTAACTCTGAAGGATGAGCTGGAACTGGTAAAGGCAGGAAGGTTGCTGGGATGGGATGAAATAGACCAGATTTCACAGGAACAGGTGAACTGAGTGACAACTTATAAAGCTTTCATGATTCAGATAGAGCATACAATTTTAAACAACTTTCAAATTCACTTCCATTAACAAAATGTGCACAATCTTTTTATATACACACTTTCTGAGGCACCTTCTCCTACTGAGCATGTGCAAGAATTCACAGTATATGTATATGCATTTTGTGATTGGCTGATGGCTGTCACATGATGTAGGGGGAAGGAAAATTGGACTAACTTTAAAATTTGTCAGAATTTTTTTTTTGAGAATGCACATTCTTAAATTTATACTAAACCCAAATTTGTTCTTAAATGAATCAGATAGAGCGTGCAATTTTAAGCAACTTTCTATTTTACTCCTACTATCAATTTTTCTTCGTTCTCTTGCTATCTTTATTTAAAAAGCAGGAATTTAAAGCTTAGGAGCAAGCCCATTTTAGGTTCAGAACCCTGGATAGCACTTGCTTATTGGTGGCTACATTTTACAAACCTATACGCAAGCATAACCCAGGTTCTCAACCAAAAATGGTCCGACTCTTAAGCTTTACATTCCTGCTTTTTAAATAAAGATAGCAAAAGAACGAAGAAAATTTGATAAAAGGAGTAAATTAGAAAGTTGCTTAAAATTGCTGCTTTGTCTGAATCATGAACTAAAAAAAATTGGATTTAGTGTCCCTTTACGCTTGGGAACTCACTCTCTTTTATGTGTTCCTTCTGATATATTCTGCACTGGCCACTCTGTAGAAGGCAGCTTTCACAGTGTTTATTCCATACTGACCTTGATGATTGTGGTTTCTAGATCTTTGCCTATCTAAATTTCTTTGAGTGACGTCACAGTAATGATGAGACTCCACAGATAATTTTGTCTGAACAGAGAACTTTAGATTATTGGGCCAAAAGTGAGAAGGATGTTTGTCCTGGATTTGTTTAGGTGATATTCTGCTAATTTCCAATTCAGCAGAATAAGACTGTCAACAAAGCAATAAGGAGAAAAAGTCTACACTTCTTTTATTCTTCTAACTAGTATGTTCTCAAAAGATTACTTTGGTATCAGTCTTCTGGGCTACTGTCTCTTCCACAAGAGGAGTAGATTACAAGTGGAGCGCTAAATTATCGCACTTGCAAACGGGCAAATTTGTGACCTCGTGGTAGCAATTAACACATAAAATTAACCAGAGATTGGATCTCTGGTTAATTTTATAAATGTGCCCCAAATGCCCCCAAAATACTGTCTAGTGTAGTTTATTAAAAAATAAATATAGCATCTTTTTTATTTAAAAAAAAATAGCTGCACTAGGCAGTATTTTGGGGTTAAAGTTAGTGGACACTGAAATGTGCCTTTACATTGGGGTCAATGGGAACTGTGTGACCGTAATGTAAATATATATGTATATGCTTATATTTATATATATTTATGTGTTAATATGTATATATACACATATTAACACATAAATATATATGTATATATGCATATATATATTTGATTGCTGCCTAACGCTACACAACTTAACCTGTTCACTGGTGCTGAAGTTCTGTTGCCGTCTGTGATGGCATCAGAACGAGGCTCCCATATGAGCCTATGGAAGCATGCTATTGTGAGCGCAATGCTTCCAAGCAATGTGAACATTGCGCCCTACTTGTAATACCAGCTCACATTATCGTGTGCTGGTATTACTCAGTGAAGCGCTAAAATCGTTTGCACGCAAGTGATATATAGTGCTCCACTTGTAATGCGGCCCAGAAAGTTTAGGACATCATTGTTTACATGCATAATTACAAATTAAATATAGAGTCCTGGTTTGAAGGAAACATGTATGGATAGATTACAAGTGGGGTGCTAACCATTGTGTCCAAGCTTTTTGCATGCAACAGAAAGAGCTTTCATATTACAAGTTGAAAGTAAACGCAATCATGAGAGTGCAATCGCATTTTACGCTGGTCAGGTAAGCGCTACTGAAAACCCTACATAGAGGATAGTGCGTTAAAAAAGGTTGCACTAAACACAACATAAATATATTTAAAATTACAGTTACACTCATTTAAACACATTCGCCTAGATTTGGAGTTTTGTCGGTAAAGACCTGCAGTGTTAACAAGCCTTTTTTTTCCAGCGCACCCTTAAGCCAACGCTGGTATTACGAGTTTTCTGAATGGCTGCGTTAGCCTCAGAAAAGGGAGCATTGAGCCAAATTTAGCTCCACTTCAACCCTCAATACCAGCGTTGCTTACGGTAGCGGTAAGCTGGCAAAACGTGCTTGTGCACGATTTCCCCATAGGATACAATGGGGCTGAGCTGGCTCAAAAAAACCTAACACCTGCAAAAAAGCAGCGTTCAGCTCCTAACGCAGCCCCATTGTTTCCTATGGGGAAACACTTTCTAAGTCTACACCTAACACCCTAACATTAACCGCGAGTCTAAACACCCCTAATCTTAAAGTATTTATATCTCACAGCGCTAAACCAAGAAATATGTGTCTGTGGCTCCTTGTGAAAAGGGTCCCTAGCTACCCCTCGATCAAAAGTTTAAAAGTTATGGATACAAAGAGCGCCTAATAGTGAAGGCTAAGACAACTAAATTATATGAATAAAACTATAGATATTTAATGAACATATAGTAGGATTATTAAAATATGGCAATAAATATAGTGGATCCACTAATACAATATGACAATAAAACAATGAATATAAAATAAAAATTAAAAATAAAAATGATAATTTTGAAAAAATGTGGCTTTTCCTTAAAAGTATTAAGAAACCAAGAATAGAAAAAATATGAAAAATATATGTGATTCTGTCCCAAATAAGTGAATATATGCCTCTTAAGGTGGGCTAAATCAGCAAATTTCTTCTAGGTGATTATCCCTGTGTGAAAATGGAGACTGTTGTAGAGATGATCCTGTGTTTGCAAGACTTATCCCTTCATTACTAAAGCCTATAATAAAACAAATAAAACATAGTGCAATACTGCTAAAAGGTATAGTCAGTAATTAAAAAGAAGCTTACCATATATGTCAACGCATTTTGGCCCTATATGGGCCTTTTTCAAGACTCTTGAAAAAGGCCCATATAGGGCTGAAACGCTAGTAGTTATTAACTATTTAATAGCTACCTAGCTAAAATAAATACAAAATTACCTGTAAAATAAATCCTAACCTAAGTTACAAATACACCTAACACTACACTATCAATAAATTAATTAAATAAATTAACTACAATTATCTAACATAAAATACAATTAAATAAACTAAACTATAGTACAAAAAAAACAACACTAAATTACAAAAAATAAAAAAATATTACAAGAATTTTAATCTAATTACACCTAATCTAAGCCCCCTAATAAAATAAAAAAGCCCCCCAAAATAATAAAATTCCCTACCCTAAACTAAATTACAAAGTAATCAGCTCTTTTATCAGCCCTTAAAAGGGCTTTTTGCGGGGCATTGTCCCAAAGTAATCAGCTCTTTTACCTGTAAAAAAAAATTACAATCCCCCCCCAACATTACAACCCACCACCCACACATCCCTACTCTAAAACCCACCCGATCCCCCCTTAAAAAACCTAACACTACCCCCCTGAAGATCACCCTACCTTGAGCCGTGTTCAGCCAGCCGGCCACCGATGGGACAGAAGAGGACATCCAGACCGGCAGAAGTCTTCATCCTATCCGGGCAGAAGAGGACATCCGGACCGGCAGACATCTTCATCCAGGCGGCATCTTCTATCTTCATCCTTCCGGAGCGGAGCCATCTTCTATCCAGCCGACGCGGAGCCATCCTCTTCTTCTGACGGACTAACGACGAATGAAGGTTCCTTTAAATGATGTCATCCAAGATGGCGTCCCTCGAATTCCCATTGGCTGATAGGATTCTATCAGCCAATCGGAATTAAGGTAGGAAAAATCTGATTGTTTGATTTAATCAGCCAATCAGATTGAAGTTCAATCTGATTGGCTGATTGGATGAGCCAATAGAATGCGAGGTAAATTCTATTGGCTCATCTAATCAGCCAATCGGATTGAGCTTCAATCTGATTGGCTGATTAAATCAACCAATCAGATTTTTCCTACCTTAATTTCGATTGGCTGATAGAATCCTATCAGCCAATCGGAATTCGAGGGACGCCATCTTGGATGACATCATTTAAAGGAACCTTCATTCGTCGTTAGTCCGTCGGAAGAAGAGGATGGCTCCGCATCGGCTGGATAGAAGATGGCTCCACTCCGGAAGGATGAAGATAGAAGATGCCGCCTGGATGAAGATGTCTGCCGGTCTGGATGTCCTCTTCTGCCCGGATAGGATGAAGACTTCTGCCGGTCTGGATGTCCTCTTCTGTCCCATCGGTGGCCGGCTGGCTGAACACGGCTCAAGGTAGGGTGATCTTCAGGGGGGTAGTGTTAGGTTTTTTTAAGGAGGGATCGGGTGGGTTTTAGAGTAGGGGTGTGTGGGTGGTGGGTTGTAATGTTGGGGGGGGGATTGTATTTTTTTTTACAGGTAAAAGAGCTGATTACTTTGGGGCAATGCCCTGCAAAAAACCCTTTTAAGGACTGGTAAAAGAGCTGATTACTTTGTAATTTAGTTTAGGGTAGGGAATTTTATTATTTCAGGGGTCTTTTTTATTTTATTAGGGGGCTTAGATTAGGTGTAATTAGATTAAAATTATTTATTTTTTTATTTTTTGTAATTGTGTTTTTTTTTGTATTATAGTTTAGTTTATTTAATTGTATTTTAGTTTTTTTAGATCATTGTAGTTAATTTATTTAATTAATTTATTGATAGTGTAGTGTTAGGTGTATTTGTAACTTAGGTTAGGATTTATTTTACAGGTAATTTTGTAATTATTTTAACTAGGTAGCTATTAAATAGTTATTAACTATTTAATAGCTATTGTACCTAGGTAAAATAAATACAAAGTTGCCTGTAAAATAAATATAAATCCTAAAATAGCTACAATGTAACTAATAGTTATATTGTAGCTATATTAGGGTTTATTTTATAGGTAAGTATTTAGTTTTAAATAGGATTAATTTATTTAATGATAGTAATTTTAGTTTATTTTATTTAAATTATATTTAATTTAGGGGGATGTTAGGGTTAGGGTTAGACTTAGGTTTAGGGGTTAATAACTTTATTATAGTAGCGGCGACATTGGGGGCGGGAGATTAGGGGTTAATAATTGTAGGTAGGTGGCGGCGATGTTAGGGAGGGCAGATTAGGGGTTAATAAAATTTATTATAGTGTTTGTGAGGCGGGAGTGCGGCGGCTTAGGGTTTAATACATTTATTATAGTGGCGGCGATGTCCGGTCGGCAGATTAGGGGTTAATAAGTGTTGGTAGGTGGCGGCGACGTTGGGGAGGGCAGGTTAGGGGTTAATAAATATAATATAGGTGTCAGCGATGTTAGGGGCAGCAGATTAGGGGTTCATAGCTATAATGTAGGTGGCGGAGGTGTCCGGTCGGCAGATTAGGGGTTAAATATTTTTATTATAGGGTTTGCGATGTGGGGGGGGCCTCGGTTTAGGGGTTCATAGGTAGTTTATGGGTGTTAGTGTATTTTGTAGCACTGTAGTTAAGAGCTTTATGTTCCGGCGTTAGCCCATAAAACTCGTAACTACTGACTTTTTTTTGCGATTGGAGTCTTGGCGGTAGAGGGTCTACCACTCACTTCTTCCAAGACTCATAATTCCAGCGTTAGGCAAATCCCATAGAAAAGATAGGATACGCAATTGACGTAAGGGGATTTGCGGTAGCCTCGAGTCGCGGAACAAAAGTGAGCGGTAGACCCTTTCCTGTCTGACCCGTAATACCAGCGGGCGTTAAAAAGCAGTGTTAGGACCCCTTACCGCTGCTTTTTAAGGCTAACACAGAACTCCAAATCTAGGCGATTATTATTTAATATTTTTATTTAACCTGGTGTTAATAGACTATATAATCACAGACAATTCCATATGTGCACACAATAACTGTATTCAGTAAAGGACAATAGCTAGCCAAGTAAAGTTTGCACCTGTCCTTTTTTTTTTTTTTTTTTTTAAACATTTTTATTGGCACTCCAAAACTTATACAATACATAATATACACTTAAGTAAAGTTGAGTTTTTTCTTTTTATACAATAAGAAAAACAAAATAAATATAACATAAATTATATATTGTACCAGTTCTGGTAAGTTACAGAAGCTTTCATTGTACTTCGCATCTAAACACGTGTCAATGTTTTATCATAGGTAACGGGGGAAAAAAAAAAAAGGTTAGAATAATATCCTCTCTCACTCAGTCCTTGTATTCCTGCCCTCCCATTCAGAAAGCTATATTAAATTCACCCAACAGAATAGCATTTTGTATATACTCTGTGTTTCTAAGGGGAAATATGTATTGTTTCTTAACTTCCGGAGAAGCCATTTTAATAAATCTGTCCATTTAGAAAGAAAATTCTTAACTTCTATTTCAGTATTCATTAAAAGGTCAAATTGTTCAATTATCATTTGACTTCTTATTTTAGCTCTGAACTTGGTAAAGCTGGGTTTTCTTTTAGCTTTCCAGCTTGAAAAAATGATCGCCTAGATTACGAGTTTGGTGTTAGGGTTAAAAAAGCAGCGTTAAGGGGTCCTAATGCTGCTTTTTAACGCCCGCTGGTATTACGAGTCAGGCAGGTACAGGTGTACAGCTCACTTTTCTTCTGCGACTTTTCCATACCGCAAATCCCCTTACGTCAATTGCGTATCCTATCTTTTTAATGGGGTTTGACTAACGCTGGTATTGCAAGTCTTGGAAGAAGTGAGCGGTACAGCTTCTACCTCCAAGACTCCTACCGCATTTAAAAGTCAGTAGTTAAGAGTTTTATGCGCTAATGCCGGAACATAAAGCTCTTAACTAAAGTGCTACAAAGTACACTATCACACATAAACTACCTATGAACCCCTAAACCGAGACCCCCCCACATCGCAAAAACACTTAAATACATTTTTTTAACCCCTAATCTGCCGACCGGACATCACCGCCACTTTAATAAATGTATTAACCCCTAAACCGCCACACTCCCATCTCGCAAACACTAGTTAAATTTTATTAACCCCTAATCTGCCGTCCCTAACATCGCCGACACCTACCTACATTTATTAAACCCTAATCTTCCGACCCCAACGTCGCCGCTACTATAATAAATTTATTAACCCCTACACCTAAGTCTAACCCTAAGTCTAACCCCCCCTAACTTAAATATAATTTAAATTAAACGAAATAAATTTAACATAATTAAATAAATTAATCCTATTTAAAACTAAATACTTACCAATAAAATAAACCCTAAGCTAGCTACAATAAAACTAATAGTTACATTGTAGCTAGCTTAGGATTTATATTTATTTTACAGGCAACTTTGTATTTATTTTAACTAGGTACAATAGTTATTAAATAGTTATTAACTATTTAATAACTACCTAGCTAAAATAAATTCAAAATTACCTGTAAAATAAATCCTAACCTAAGTTACAATTACACCTACACTACACTATCATTAAACTAATTACCTAAACTACCTACAATTAATTACAATTAAATTAAATAAACTAAATTATGAAAAACCGCCCACTAAATTACAGAAAATATAAAAGAATTACAAGAATTTTAAACTAATTACACCTAATCTAATCCCCCTAATAAAATAAAAAAGCCCCCCAAAATAATAAAACTTCCCTACCCTATACTAAATTACAAATAACCCTTAAAAGGGCCTTTTGCGGGGCATTGCCCCAAAGTAATCAGCTCTTTTACCTGTAAAAAAAAGAACAATACCCCCCCAACATTACAACCCACCACCCACACACCCCTACTCTAAAACCCACCCAATCCCCCCTTAAAAAAACCTAACACTACCCCATTGAAGATCACAATACCTTGAGCCGTCTTCACCCAGCCGGTTAATCAGCCAATAAAATTGACCTCGCATTCTATTGGCTGATCCAATCAGTCAATCGGATTGATCTTACTTTAATTCCGATTGGCTGATAGAATCCTATCAGCCAATCAGAATTCGAGGGATGCCATCTTGGATGACGTCATTTAAAGGAACCGTCATTCGTCGTTAGTCCGTCGTGCTGGAAGGATGCTCCGCGCTGGATGTCTTCAAGATGGAGGCGCTCCTCGTCGCATGGATGAAGATAGAAGATGCCGCTTGGATGAAGACGTCTGCCGTTCCGGATGTCCTCTTCTGTCCGGATAGGATGAAGACTTCTGCCGGTCCGGATGTCCTCTTCTGCCCCATCGGATGACCACTTGTGCCCGGCTGGGTGAAGACAGCTCAAGGTAGGGTGATCTTCAAGGGGATAGTGTTAGGTTTTTTTAAGGGGGGACTGGGTGGGTTTTAGAGTAGGGTTGGTTGCGTGGGTGGTGGGTTTTAATGTTGGGGGGGGTATTGTATTTTTTTTTACAGGTGAAAGAGCTGATTACTTTGGGGCAATGCCCCGCAAAAGTCCCTTTAAGGGCTATTTGTAATTTAGTATAGGGTAGGGACGTTTTATTATTTTGGGGGGCTTTTTTATTTTATTAGGGGGATTAGATTAGGTGTAATTAGTTTAAAATTCTTGTAATTCTTTTTTTATTTTCTGTAATTTAGTGTTTTTTTCTCCATAATTTAGTTTATTTAATTTAATTGTAATTAATTGTAGGTAGTTTAGGTAATTAGTTTAATGATAGTGAAGTGTTAGGTGTAATTGTAACTTAGGTTAGGATTTATTTTACAGGTAATTTTGTATTTATTTTAGCTAGGTAGTTATTTAATAGTTAATAACTATTTAATAACTATTGTACCTAGTTATATTGTAGCTATCTTATGGTTTATTTTATAGGTAAGTATTTAGTTTTAAATAGGAATAATTTATTTAATTGTAGTTTTTTTATTTAGATTTATATAAATTATATTTAATTCAGGGGGGTGTTAGGGTTAGACTTAGGTTGGCGGCGGCAGATTAGGGGTTAATTAACTTAATATAGTTGCGGCGACATGGGGGGGCAGATTAGGGGTTAATAACTATAATGTAGGTGGCGGCGATGTTGGGGGCGGCAGATTAGGGGTTAATAAATGTAGGTAGGTTGTGGCGACGTTGGGGGGGCAGAGTAGGGGGTTAATAAATATAATGTAGGTGTCGGCGATGTTAGGGGCAGCAGATTAGGGGTTCATAGGTATAATGTAGGTGGCGGCGGTGTCCGGAGAGGCAGATTAGGGGTTAATAATATAATGCAGGTGGCGACGATGTCGGGGGCGGCAGATTAGGGGTTAATAAGTGTAATATTAGGGGTGTTTAGACTCGGGGTTCATGTTAGGGTGTTAGGTGTAGACGAAAAATGTATTTTCCCATAGGAAACCATGGGGCTGCGTTAGGAGCTGAACGCTGCTTTTTTGCAGGTGTTAGGTTTTTTTTCAGCCATCTCAGCCCCATTGTTTCCTATGGGGAAATCGTGCATGAGCACGTTACACCAGCTTACCGCTACCGTAAGCAACGCTGGTATTACAGGGAGATGTGGAGCTAAATTTTGCTCAACGCTCACTTTTCTGAGGCTAACGCCGGCTTGCAGAAAACTTGTAATACCAGCGTTGTTTAAAGTGAGCACTGGAAAAAAAAGGCTCGTTAGCAACGCATGGCTTTACCGACAAAACTCGTAATCTAGCTGGATATATCTACCAGTAAGAATAGGACAATTAATAAGGTCAGAAGCTGACATTTTTCAGTCTGCCCAGGTTCTGAAACCATAGAACATATTGAACTTCAAATTGGATACTTTGCTTTAAAATGTTAGATAACCAATATGATATTTTCTGCCAAAAATGATTTACTTTAACACAATTCAATAAACAGTGAATTATGTTTGCATCTGGGGTGCTACATCTGGAACAGACAACTGTGGAATTTCTATCCCACTTAGAAATTAAACTTGGAGTCAGATATACTCTGTTCACCAATTTGGTGTGTGATTCTCTCCACGAGGTGGCTAGAGTGGAAGACCATACCCTGTCATAACTTTTTAAAACGAGATCAGGGTTGATAATAATTTGGTCTTGTTCTCAACTTTTACATAATCCCCCGTCCTGCTTTCTGTAACACAAACCTATACCAAAATGAAATGGACCCATTACCATTTTTATAGAATTTAAAACTGGCTTCTATATGTTCCCAGTCAGAAATCTTCTCTATGCTTAATTATATGCGAGTAATGACGCACTTGGAGATATACAAAAATGTCTTTATTTGATATATTAAACTCACTTTTTAATTCCTCAAAGGATTTAACTTGTTGTCTATCCATATCTAGCATATTTGAGGCTGTTTCTCCTCCATCTATCAAATACATTAAAGTTGACACCCTCAATAAAATCATGGTTTCTTGTTATAGGTAAATACACAGAAAATTGTAGGTCAACTTCCCAAAGTCTGCACATTTTATGCCAGGCTTCGTATAATATCCATCCTCCTAATTTCTTTAGGTAGACTTTTAATTGGATTATGCATACTTGCTTGTAGTATTCTCTAAATCGATGCTTCTGTAATCCAGACTATTAATATCTTTGCTATACATATTCAGTTATACCACTTAAATGAGGGTAATCCCAACCCAGCAAATTCCTTTTTCTGTGTGAGCCTATGAAGGAGAGTCTAGGGGGCCCATTTATCAAAGGGCTTGCGGACCTGATCCGACACTGCGGATCAGGTCCGCAAGACCTCGCTAAATGCGGAGAGCAATACGCTCTCCACATTTAACATTGCACCAGCAGCTCACAAGAGCTGCTGGTGCAACGCCGCCCCCTGCTGACTCGCGGCCAATCGGCCGCCAGCAGGGAGCTGTCAATCAACCCGATCGTATTCGATCGGGTTGATTTCCGGCGGTTCCTGTCCGCCTGCTCAGAGCAGGCGGACAGGGTTATGAAGCAGCGGTCTTTAGACCGCTGCTTCATAACTTGTGTTTCTGGCGAGTCTGAAGACTCGCCAGAAACACGGCCCTTCAAGCTCCATACGGAGCTTGATAAATGGGCCTGTACGTTTCATCTCACCCCAAATAAAATCTCTGAATATCTTGTTTAAAGGGACACTAAACCCACATTTTTTCTTTCATGATTCAGATAGAGCATGTAATTTTAAGCAACTCTCTAATTCACTCCTATTATCAATTTTTCTTTGTTCTCTTCCGATCTTTATTTAAAAAGCAGGAATGTGATGCATAGGAGCCGGCCCCTTTTTGGTTGAGAACCTGGGTTATGCTTGCTTATTGGTGGGTAAATGTAAGCCTCCAATTAGCAAGCACTATCCATGGTGCTGAACCTAAAATGGGCTGGCTGCTAAGATTTACATTCCTGCTTTTAAAATAAAGATAGCAAGAGAACAAAGAAAATTTGATAATAGGAGTAAATTAGAAACTTGCTTAAAATTTCATGCTCTATTTGAATCATGAAAGAAAAAAAAATTGGGTTCAGTATCCCTTTTAAGTAGTTAAGATCTCTATACTTTATAAATAGGGGAAGATTCTGCATGATTATTATTATTATTATTATTATTATTATTCTTTATTTATAAAGCGGCAACAGATTCTGCAGCGTTGCCCTTGGGTATAAGGATAAAAGTACAACGGAGAAACAATACAATAAAAGACAACATTTTACAGACAAATACAGGGGAAATTGAGGGCCCTATTCCCGTGGGAACTTACAATCTACATGGGTGGGAAGATGGGAAACAGGAGATGGGGACTGCAAAGGTGAGAATGATATTAGTGAGGAGATAGATGAGGGCAGCTGTTAGGTTAGTGAAGTTCATTTGTTAATGAGTCGGGTGATAGACTTCCCTGGACAAAAAGGTCTTTAGGGAACGTTTAAGGGAGAGGTTAAGGGAGAGTCTGACAGCTCGATGAAGTGCATTCCAGAAGGTTGGTGCCGCACATGAAAAGTCCTGTAGTCTAGCATGAGAGGAGATGATGGTAGAGGACGCAAATAGAACAGGTCATTGTTGAATCTTAGGGGGCGGGCTGGAGTATATTTGTTGATGAGTGAGGACAGGTAGGGTGGGGCAGCATTGGTGAGGGCTTTGTAGGTCAGGGTGAGAATTTTGAATTTAATTCTGCTGTGAATGGGGAGCCAGTGAAGGGACTCACAGAGAGGTGCAGCAGAAACGGAGCGTCAATAGAGGTGGATTAGCCTGGCAGATGCATTTAGAATGGATTGAAGGGGAGAGCGGCGGGAGAGAGAGGGAGGCCAGTTAGCAAGTTATTACAGTAGTCAAGTCAGGAAATTACCAGGGAGTGGATTAGCAGTTTAGTAGTTTCATCACTCAGAAACGGACGAATTTTGTAGATATTGCATAGGTGGTTGCGACAGGCTGAAGAGAGCAATTGGATGTGGGGAATGAAGGACAGATTTAAGTCAAGTGTGACTCCAAGGCAGCGGACTTGGGGTGATGGGGAGATAGTGGTGCCGCCAACAGTGATAGAAAAATTAGAACCTGTTGTAGAGTTAGAGGGGGGGGGATTAGAAGTATTTCGGTCTTGGACATGTTTATTTTTAGGTGGTGAGAGGCCATCCAGGAGGAAATGCCAGATAAGCAGTCACTGATGTGAGAATTGACAGAAGGAGAGAGTGTAGGGGTGGAAAGGGAGATCTGGGTATCATCAGCATAGAGGTGATAGCTGAAGCCATAGCTGTTGATAAGTTTACCCAGTGAAGAAGTGTAAATAGAGTAGAGTAGAGGACCCAGGACAGAGCCTTGAAGTACTCCAACAGACAGAGGCAATGGAGAGGAGGAGTCACCAGCAAAAGAGATGGAGAAGGATCTGTTAGAGAGATAAGAGTGAATCCAGGAGAGGGCAGTGTCACAGAGCCCAAAAGAGCTGTGAGTCCGTAGGAGAAGGGGATGGTCAACAGTGTCAAATACAGCATAGAGGTCAAGTAAGATGATATATAATAGTTTGGGGAAGATGATCATTTTGATTAAATTTACTTTTCCAGACAGAGATAACATTCCTTTTTACATTTTAGCAATAATTATTTGAAATTTAGATCATACCATTCACTAGGGCAGATACTATTTTTTAATCCCAAATATTTACTTTACTTTTTTACTTCCTTGAAGGGACCTCTTACAGTGTCATTTGTTTTCAAAATCCATAATATCTCAGATTTTAAAAGATTTATCTTGTAGCCTGTAAATGAGCTAATATTGATTCAAAATCTGCAGTAGTTTAGGCATATTTTTACAAGAATCCCAAATAAAGATCAGTAAATCATCCGCATAAAGAGCTATATGTAGTTCCTGTGAGCCCAAAACTATACCTTCTACTTCTTCCCTTAAGACACTTGCCAAAGGTTCAATAGCAAGATTGAATAGTAAGGGGAATTATAGGGCAGCCCTGCCTTGTACCTTTTTTGATAGTTTTATATTATCTGAAACCTCACCATTAACTATTAAGGCAGAAACAGGATTAGTATAGATCCGCTCAATATATTGAAAGAAGTGCTCTTTGAATCCAAATTTACCTAACACTGTAAACAAATGATTCAATTGAATAGAATCAAATGCCTTTTCGGCGTCTTTAGATATATAGTAATAGCTTTGTCAGTTCCCTGACTATTGTCTTTAGTTTTTTTCCAATAATAGTCCACTGTAAGCAGAACTTTCCTTATGTTAGAGGAAGAGGTCCTTCCATTCATGAACCCAGTCTGATCAGGGTGTATAAGATCAGAGAGAGTTTTTTTTTAATCTTGAGGCGATGGGGCCGAATTATCATTGTGCGAGCGGACATGATTCGATATTGTGGATCATGTCCGCTGCACATCGATAAATGCCGACAGCATACGCTCTCTTTATTTATAATTGCACCAGTAGTTCTTGTGAACTGCTGGTGCAATATCGGCCGCTAGCAGGGGGTGTCAATTAACCCGATCGTAGTCGATTGGGTTGATTTCTGTCCGCCACCTCAGAGAAGGCAGACAGGTTATGAAGCAGCGGTCTTTAGACCGCTGCTTCATAACTTATGTTTCCAGCGAGCCTAAAGGCTCCATATGGAGCTTGATAAATATGCCCCTATAATACCTGCTTATATTTTATAATCCATGTTTAAAAGGGATATTGGACAGTATGAATCTGGATTTTCTGAGTCTTTTTCTTTAATATAAGGGTGACTAGTGATCTGGTAAAATAACTATGTATTTCTTTATTTTCAATATAATAACTATTAAATAGTTTAGTTAGGATTGGCGCAATGTTTTCTGGCAACATTTTATAGTATTCAGCCGGTAAAAAGTATTGGCCCGGCGCTTTATTAAGAGAGGCTGCTTTAATCCCTATGGTGACCTCTTCCTCTGTAATAGGTTTATTTAAAAATTCTAATTGCTCTTGCTATATTTGGGGGAGCTGGCAATACTTCCAAAAGTCTACCTTTTTTAGATTAAATGAGGTATGATTTGATCTCTCCTCTTAAGACCCAAAATATCTCAATTTTGCTTGTTGAAATCTGCATACTATATCCCACCTGTTATTGAGCCAATTCTTGAATTTAATACTTGAGATTAAGGGGCCGAATTATCAACGGACAGGGGCGTATTTAGGTTTTGTGCTGCCCTAGGCACTCAAAATTCTGCTGCCCCCCACCCCAGGTTTAAGGCCTTTTTTTAGACATAATATTTTTGGGGCAGGGTGTAAAAAATAAAAAAATAATAATGTCTTTTTAAGTAGATGTTCACCAGGGCTTGCATTTACTCTGGTCACACACACACACACATATATAGCCGGGCCAGCCCTTTAAGTCATTAGTAATTGGTTGATTTAGCCACCCGGCCCCGAGTTCAGTAGAGTGGCCCTAGGGACTCAAAATTCTGCTGCCCCTTAAAAATCTGCTGCCCTAGGCACCGGCCTTGTTGGCCTATGCCTTAATACGCCCCTGTCAACGGAGCTTGATGTCCCGTGTTTCTGACTCACCAGAAACTCAAGTTATGAAGCAGCGGTCTAAAGATTGCTGTTCCATACTCTGTCCGCCTGCTCTGAGAAGGCAGACAAACATCGCTAGAAATCAACCCTATTGAATATGATCGGGTTGATTGACACTTGATTGGCCGCAAATCTGATGGGGGCGGCATTGCACCAGCAGTTCACAAGAACAGCGTATGCTGTTGGCATTTATCGATGTGTGGCAGACATGATCCGCAATATCGGATCATGTTCGTCCACACATTCTTAAATAGGCCCCTAAGTATTTAGGGAAAAAGAAACCAGGCTTGTTATATTTATTTTGGTTATATGGTAATGAGAGACTGATAGGGGTGTGATCTGATAAATATACAGGGTTAATATCTGTTGTTAGGTCTTTCCCTAGTTATTTCTCCTGTATCAAGAAAAGATCTATCCTGGAGAACGACATATACATCTTAGATTCACAGGAATATCCTCTTACATCTGGATTGAGTATTCTCCACAAGTCTCTCAAATTCAGTATATTTTTAAATGATTTTAATAATGTTACCTCCCTCTTACAGGTTCTCAGATTTACATGTCTCATATCTGTAGTGAATTTGTCTATTGGAATTTGGTAGATGAGATTAGAGTCACCTGCCACTATTAAAGTACTTTCTGAGTGATTCAACAATCTGATTTGCAGCTTATTCCAGAGAGCTTTACCAAACTTGTTTGGTCCATAAACATTACACAGCACGTATATCTGGCCCGAGATCTCAATTTTCAATATAATAAACCTTACTTCTGTGTGTAACTCTGTTGACAATATATTAGATTTTAGATTTTTATTTAGTAGGATTGCCACACCCTTTTTCCTCCCCAAACAAGGCATTGCTATCACTTCTCCAACCCAGTCAAATTTTAATTTATCAATCTCCTTTTGGTTTAAGTGTGTCTCTTGTATAAAAGCAATATTTGTTCTTAAAGGGACACTAAACCCAAAATAAAATTATTTTCGTGATAGAGCATGCAATTTTAAGCAACTTTCTAATTTACTCCTATTAGCAATTTTTCTTCGTTCCCTTGCTATCTTTATTCAAAAAGCCGGAATGGAATGCATAGGAGCCAGCCCATTTTTGGTTGAGAACCTGGGTTATGCTTGCTTATTGGTGGGTAAATGGAAGCCTCCAATAAGCAAGCACTATTTATGGTGCTGAACCTAAAATGGGTTGGCTGCTAAGATTTACATTCCTGATTTAAAATAAAGATAGCAAGAGAACAAAAAAAATTGATAATAGGAGTAAATTCGAAAGTTGCTTAAAATTTCATGCTCTATCTGAATCATGAAAGAAACATTTTGGGTTCAGTGTTTCTTTAATTTTTTTAAATGTTTAATTATTAATTTATGTTTTATCAGTGAGGTTATACCTCCTGCATTCCAAGAGACAATGTTAATTCTACTCATAGTTTATGTTAATATACCAAATGGGTAGAAAGGGAGGAAAGAGAGGGGGGGGAAAAGGGGTTAAAAAAAAAAAATTCTCAGCAGTTACTGAATTCTTTTAAGATAATCATCCATAGACCAACATTATCCCATACTTTAAAATTGGAAAACATTCTTGAGTTAATTTTTTTCATCTGCATAGCAGTACAAAAAGATAAATGATATATACAGTATCTATCAGACAACATTATTTATCTTGTGCATAAACAATTTAGCTTCCGCTGCATTATTGATTGTTTGCCATTCATCCTCATATTGTACCTTCATTTTTGCAGGATATAATAATCTTAAATCTAAACCTTTCTGAATTAAATTTGTACAAAAAGGGGCCCTCTCCTTTCTCTTATTGGAGGTCTCTACTATAAATTCTGAAATATTAGTAACCTATGTTCTCCCACTTTAAGTTCTTTTTGTCTTCTAGAACATTTTAGTATCTCCACTTTATCTTGAAAATCTAATAGTTTTGCAACTATTGATGTTTTATTAGCAGATCCATCTGGCCCAGTCTATTGTGTATTGTGCTCTTTCTACTTTAATCATCCCCCTGTCCTATGTAATAGCTTGGGAAGGTCAATTGATACAAAATGGTGTGGGTCTTTGAATTTGACAGTTTCAGGAACAACTACAATTCTAATATTGTTACAATGCTATCGGTCCTCCAAATCTTCTACTTTGTCCTGGAGTTTTTAATATAAGTGTCAAACAGATCTATTTTTGTCTCTTGTACTTTGTATTTGTCTTCTACTTCTGATACTCTCAGTTTAACATCAGCAATTCTAACTGTGAATTGGTGAAATTCATTAGCTAGGCAGCCAAATCTCTTCAAATCTGATCAAATGTTGGAAGCATTACATCAGATCAGCAATATTTTTTGTAATTAGTTGCACATCCATGTTACTTGTTAAAGAGTTAGCTTCTTGACTAATGCTGTCCTGAGAGCTAGAAGTATTAGACTTTATATTACTAACCTTTTTTTTCTTTGCTTTTCGGGGCCATAGTTGAAGATTTTGTTTTGGATAGAGTGACAAACCTCTCCATAAAATAGATTTAAAAAAAAGAGGTAAGGACACCAGGGATGTGTCTATGTGTTTGGTGGTGGTGGGAACGGGAGGATGGGCGGTGAGGGTGAAGGGAAGAGAAAGAAAAAAAAGAGAAAAATCCAAATATCTGTGAGTGTGACTGACCCTGTGAGTGAACTGGGTCTCTGCAGAAGTGAAATAAATGTGGAAATATACGAGTGGTGTGAACAGGGCAATGTGTGAAAACAGTGAAGGGATGAAGAAGAAAAACAAAACAAAAAAACAAAACAATTAGGAGGTTAGCTTTAGCTGTATTCCCTCTCCAAGTTCTTGGGGTCAGAAGTTATCTACTAATGTCTATACATATGTCTTTCCCCTTCTTTTCCTTTTCTTGTTATTCTATTATTCCCACAACATTATCAAAGCTGTGGCTTAGTCAGCCTGCATATTTCTACCTACACACATTATTTATTGATAGTAAATAATACCCTCCAATAAAAACAAAGTACTTCAATTAATACAACAGGTATGAACGTGTGTTTTAGAATTCTGTAAATAATTCTTTTGAGTGTCCAACTCCTACTCCTTTCTTTCTAGTACTGGATCAGTGAACTCTCATTATCCACACTATTTGTTATTAAGCCAATATCATTGTTTACTTCCAACAGTTACAGCAATTGATTTTGTCAGAGTTTATTGAGAAGCAATATAATAAGTTTACAAAAAGAAGAAGGGTAGCAAATGAGTTTTTCTCCCGTTCAAGGAGCACCCCAAATGCAGTTGAAAGTTATATCATGCCTTTTTATTGTTACGTGATGTTTCAAGACAGCACCTCCAGGAATTGTAGCTTCTTGAGGAAGCCCTTTATCCTACATCCATAACTATAGATGATCTTACCAGACAGTAGAAGAGACTTTATACTTTACACTTTAAGGGGCCAATTTATCACAGTGCGGACAGACATGATACAATGTAGCGTATAATGTCCGCCGCACACCGATAAATGCAGACAGCATACGCTGTCAGCATTTATCATTGCACAAGCAGTTCTTGTGAACTGCTTGTGCAATGCCGCCCCCTGCAGATTCGCAGCCAATCGGCAGCTAGCAGGGGGTGTCAATAATTTCTGTCCATTGCCTCAGAGCAGGCGGACAAGTTATGGAGAAGCAGTCTTTAGACCACTGCTTCATAACTTCTATTTCCATCGAGCCTGAAGGCTCGCGCGGAAACAGGGGCATCAAGCTCCATTCGGAACTTGATAAATTGGCCTCTAAGTATCATAGACTTTTTGGTTAGCGTCACTGCTTCTGGTTACTTAAGGTATTTATCAGACTAGCTGAACAGTGGTATTAACGAAATGAGAGGCGTTTAAATCACAGACCTAATACCACAGTCTCTTCACTGATAGATACCTAAGTCCAAGTTTGTGTTCTAATATCTCTTTTTCTTTCACCAGAATAGTGATCCATATACAGGAAAACAATAATAATTCTATTCCTTTCAGTTGTATTGAACAGAGCTTCGGTTGCATCCCCAGCAAGCAACTAGTCCAGCCCCTAGCTTATACTACTTAAATCAAACAAAATCCGTATACTGGCCTTGTTGCTTGTAAAGGAGGCCTTATTTTGCCAAAAACAGCACCAAATATAATATATAAGCAGCCGGTATCTGATATTTTCTGACGGCTGCAAGAGCAGAACCAAACTAGCTGTATCGTAAGTAGAAAGGGAAATACACTACCATGGCTTGTCCCCTATTGTCCTCACAGTAATATATGATGTAACTTTGCCTATATTATTAGCGAGCCAGCAGCGCAGAATATAGCTGCACTACTGAAGTCAGCCTAGAATCATATACTGATCTGTTAGCTTTTATCCAGAGACATTTATGATCCCTTTGCTTGCAGTCAGCACAAATCTAGTGAGAGAGGCCCTGGTTTTACCATAAAGTTGACAAAGTATTATAAGTTAGTGTCCAATATCTGATGTTTTCCAACCAGCTGGGGGGGGGGGGGTAAACCAGACTACTTGCAATGCAGTTACATAAAAATATGCAATCCACAACTTATAGCACAGATTCTTCACTGGTTAGTACCCATGCCTCCCTTTGGCTCATATCAATCTTAAGGTTTCCTATACACCTTCCTTTAATCAGTATTGTAGGCAGCAAGGAAATATTTCTATGGTTTTTTAAGTAGAATGGATCATGGGACATTTCCCATTACCTTAGCACACTCCCATCATCCACAACATTTGTGCAATATCAGCTCACACAGTTAATGCAGTCTTATTCAGACGTTTCTCTTATATCATTTATGGCTCTGCACTCTAACACATTACCAATCACGCTTTGTTGAGCAGCCTTTCTAAAGCAGGTCAGTACGCAGTACGCTGTTGGCATTTATCATTGCACCAGCAGTTCTTGTGAACTGCTGGTGCAATGCCGCCCCCTGCGGATTCGCGGCCAATCAGCCGCTAGCAGGGGTATCAATCAACCCGATCATGTTCGTTTGGGTTGATTTCTGTACGCCGCCTCAGAGCAGGCGAACAGGTTATGGAGCAGTGGTCTTTAGACCACTGCTTCATAACTTCTGTTTCCGGCGAGACTGAAGGCTCGCCAGAAATATGGGGCATCAAGCTCTGTACGGAGCTTGATAAATTTACCCCATAGACTTAGGCAGAAAAGCAGTCCCATGGAAAAAAAAAACAAAAAAAAAAAAAACGTACTCGCATCATATCTCTTTACGCTGATTTGATTCTCAGTTCTTTCATGGATATGCTGTTCTAACTGACCTGTGCAGCGGATATGGGGTGTGCCAGGTATTCCTAGGAAGATACTTTTTCTTCAGTATAGTCGATCCTTAAAGTGACTGCTGAAGCTGCGGCAAGCAACCGTGTATGCCATTACAAACTTCCAGGGCGAGCGATGCACTGCTCGTGGCCGCAAAACCAGCAGAGAGAGCTGTGATGCCGGGGGCGACAATCAGTCCACCCGCAAGACTTTAGCAGCATACAGGCCTCAGCGTCTTCCGTTCAGCATCAGTAGCACCGCATGACGTCAGGTCTCCTCCTCCAACGGAAGTTGTTTGCACCTGTCATATAAACACATTATGATATAAATTATTCATAGAAATATTTTATAAAAAAGTTATAAGGGTTAAATGGTATATGGTATATGACAAAGTGTTTGACTGCAAAGGGCTATAATGTATATATACATACATATACATGTCTAAATATGTGTATACCTATATATATATATATATATATATATATATATATATATATAATAAAGTAATTTTATTTTAAAAGGTATATGGTATATGACAAAGTGTTTGAATGCAAAGGGCTATAATGTATATATACATACATATACATGTCTAAATATGTGTATACCTATGAGGAAGGGGAGTCCCCCCCCGAAACGTCACGCTAAATAAAGTTTTTGATGAAAAGACCAGTGAGTGCCTTCCTTCATCGTGTATATATATATATATATATATATATATAATAAAGTAATTTTTATTATTTTTAGAAAGCATACAAACAGAAAAAGAAAAAGACCATCTGTAACCACATAAGCCTTGACAACAAAAGGAAATATATAATAAAAAAAAGACATAAATATATAAATAAAAATAAAAAAAGAAAAACAATGAAAAACAAAAGAATAAATTAAAAAAAAAAAAAAAGAAGAAGAAAAGATTACAATGTCTAAAGTACATGTAAACCATTCACTATATATCCCTTAATCATAAAGAATAGGTTTACATTCAGTTCTGTAGTGGCGAGCTTATTAAGGTGAAAACCAAACATAGTCAAATAAATGCAATATTTCTTAATTCAGTCATTTACCTTTGTACATTACAAAGCAACATTTCACCAAGTATAGGAAGGGAGAAAGAGAGACAAAGAAGAGAAGCGAAAAAAAGAAGAATGGGTAAAGTTGGGAGAGGGGGAAAAGATAAGAGAGAGGGGACTATCCCGATCACACTGTTGGAACTATAGTATTTTTTTTTTTATTTCAATCCTATCACTGGGGAACTTAAAGCATGTAGAGGCGACGTGCAGTGTAGTAGAGAACAACCCAATCCCAAGAGATTCTATATTATCGAATCATGTAGGATCCAGTAATACCAAACCTTCTGGAAGGTTTTTTGGTCATCTAATATAAAGGCTGCTTGAGCCGACATATTGTAGTAGTGTTTGATCTTGAGTACAATTTCCTCCCAGGAAGGAGCACCCTCCCTCCAGTGACGCGCTATACAAACCCTTGTAGCTGTGCATGTTATCTTAATAAACTGATTAATATATTTATTGAACTCCTTAAATCTCACATGGAGTAGTTCCTGTTCCATAGATAGTTTTATTGGACTGTCTAGAATAGAGCTTAAAAATCTGGAAAGTTGGTTCCAGACTCTGTGTGAGTGGGAACAGTCCCACCACATGTGTTTATAATTGCCTTCTTCTCCACACCCTCTATAGCAAAGTCTTGACCCATGTCTGGTAGCATGTGAAGTTATCAATGGCGTGAGATACCAGTGAAAATTGGTCTTGATACAGCTTTCCAGCATATCTGCACTTAGTAATCCCCTCCCTGCATTATATAGAATTTTATGCCATTTATGTGTCTCTATATCTTTGTTGAGATCTTTTTCCCAATTAAGTTGCAGTGTGGTTTTAGCCTTCCATGTAGCAGATTGAATTGCCTGGTAAAGATGGGATATAGTTTTCTTGGGTCTAGATGTCACACTACCCATAATTTCTAATGTAGTGGGTGGACAATTAGCTATTGCCGGTCTAAGGTGTTGCAATATAGAAGTAAGTTGTAAGTATAGAAACCAGTCAAGTTTAATTGGGTGTAATTTGTCCTGTAACTGAGAATAGCTTAGCATTTTGCCCCTGTCTAGTATATCAGCTATTCTATATAGTCCTCTATTCTCCCATTTCTTGAGGATTGGTATGTGTTCTGGTCTTACTGTGCATATGAGTGGGGTTTTAATGGAGGTTTGGGGGAGTAGCCCAAGTGAGGAGGTTAACCTGGACCACTGTGTAATCATGAGGTCTGTTATTGGGAATTTGTGATAATCTCTACCTATACTTCGTTTTGGATCCCATAAGATTAGCTCACGAGGCCGATTATTTATATATATATATATGTGTGTGTGTGTGTATTTGTGTACATATGTATTTATGTGTATTACTGTATATATTATTTACTGTACATATTTAACATTCACAAACAGGAGTATGTTATTTCATTTATGGACAGAAAAGGATAAACAATAAACATCACCACCTTGAATAGTTATATCTAATATGGCCACTAGATGTCACTATTGTACCAGCAGTTACATATGTATGTAGACAAAATGACAGACTTGCTGATAAACCATGACTAGTAAATAAATAAGGTCATGTGACCATGATGTCAGTTCTTTATCTGACTCACGAACATGATCACCTGCTTTCCGAGAAAACAGATGATTTGTTTCCTTACTATAACGGCTAGAAATGAATATGGGCAGTAGGGGGCGCTGTTGAACTATGAATAACACTAAGATGAATTTTCCCCAGGTGTAGATATTAGTGACAACCATTGTACACCAGACAACACATAACTCGCTCCTGCCGTCAGATAAGTCTGGATTTAACCCCTTAGCTGCCAGAATAGACTTAGTGCATTGCAATACAATTAAAACCTCATTGGCAGCCAAAGGGATAATGGCTTCAGTGCTTCAGTAAAGTAAATGAGGGAATCTACAGCACCTGTGCTCAAGCAAAGAGACATTTAAAAGGACATTACAAAAATCCATCATATGCTTAAGGGACATAAAACCCAAACTTTTTCTGTCATGATTCAGACAGAGCATATAATTATAAACAACTTTCCAATTGACTTCAATTATCCTTTGTTGAAAAACAGGAAGGTGAGCTCAGGAGCGTGCAAATGCCTGCAGCACGATATGGCAGCAGTTTTGTAGCAAGAGCACTAGAGGGCAGCACTATTTCCTGTCATGCAGTGCTTCAGACGTGCACGCTACCTATCTAGATATATCTTCAACAAAGAATGACATGAAAACAACTAAGATTTGATAATTAGTAAATTGTAAACTTTTTAGAAATTGTATTTTCCATCTGAATCATGAAAGAAAAAAAAATTGTGTTTCCTGTCCCTTTAAACAAATTAAATTTGGACTGAAAAAGAAAATGGTTAAAGTTGTTAGTTTTTTTAATGAACAAAGACTGCAAATTTCTGCATAACTCATCTCTAAGGCGAGAGATTTCTCAGCTTGCAAAATAAGGCTCCCTCAGCGATAGTTTATGGGCAATAAGATGCTCCTGTCCCACACACATTAATGGTAGAAAACAGAACACATTTGTTTAAGTAATAACAGTAATGATAATAATACAAATAAAATTAATGCGTTTTAAAATCTTTTAGATGGAGCAAATACAACTTTAATGTTGCTTTTTAAATACTGAGCATAAAAGGAAATGAGAGAACAAATTAAACTTTCAGGGCGAGATTACATATGCGGCTTAAGTTTCAGCGCAACTGCTGAAACCCACGTTGCCCGTAAATTCACCTCGCATCGGGTGAATCACATAAACCGCGCCGACAGATGCTATACTAGCGTAAGTAGGACAAACTGGCGAGGTTCAGAAAAGTAACTTACGCCAGTATTTTGCACGTGTAAGTTGTTAAGAAAGAGTAGTTTTATGTAAATGAGTATTTCAAACGTAAAATCGAAACTGAAAGAAATGAATAAATAAATAAACCGACACGTAAATACGCCATTCAAAATCTATAAAATCATATATAAACCCATGCGCAACCTCCATTTTTTACGTGTGTTTGGATTGTTCTTTGAGCTACAACACACGGCCCAGGAGCAGAGGATTTAGTGAGTGAAGAGAGAGATGCACATTTAAAAGAGTTACGGCAAGATTACGAGTTTTGCGGTAACAGGGGTGCGTTGCTAACGCTTAGTTTCAGCTCACCGCTCACCTAAAGTAACGCTGGTATTACAGGTTTTTTTAAACCTGGCGTTAGCCGCAAATAGGTGAGCGTAGAGCAGAATTTAGCTCCACATCTCACCTCAATACCAGCGTTGCTTACGGTAGCGGTAAGCTGGCAAAACGTGCTCGTGCACGATTTCCCCATAGGAAACAATGGGGCTGAGCTGGCTGAAAAAAAACAACTAACACCTGCAAAAAAGCAGCGTTCAGCTCCTAACGCAGCCCCATTGTTTCCTAAGGGGAAATTAATTTTATGTCTGCACCTAACACCCTAACATGAACCCCGAGTCTAAACACCTCTAATCTTACACTTATTAACCCCTAATCTGCCGACCCCGACATCATCGCCACCTACATTATATTATTAACCCCTAATCTACTGCCCCCAACATTGCCGACACCTACATTATAGTTATTAACCCCTAATCTGCCCCCCCAACATCGCCAGCACTATAATAAATTTATTAACCCCTAATCCTAAATCTAACCCTAACCCTAACACCCTTCTAACTTAAATATAATTTAAATACATCTAAATAAATTTACTAAAATTAAATAAATTATTCCTATTTAAAACTAAATACTTACCTATAAAATAAACCGTAGTTAGCTACAATATAACTAATAGTTACATTGTAGCTAGCTTAGGATTTATATTTATTTTACAGGCAACTTTTTATTTATTTTAACTAGGTACAATAGCTATTAAATAGTTATTAACTATTTAATAACTTCCTAGTTAAAATAAATACAAATTTACCTGTAAAATAAACCCTAACCTAAGTTACAATTACACCTAACACTACACTATAATTAAACTAATTACCTAAGCTACCTACAAATAATTACAATTAAATTAAATAAACTGAATTATGAAAACAACAAACACTAAATTACAGAAAATAAAAAAAGAATTTTAAGCTAATTACACCTAATCTAATCCCCCTAATAAAATAAAAAAGCCCCCCAAAATAATAAAATTACCTACCCTATACTAAATCACAAATAGCCCTTAAAAGGGCCTTTTGCGAGGCATTGCCCCAAAGTAATCAGCTCTTTCGCCTGTAAAAAAAAATACAATACCCCCCCAACATTAAAACCCACCACCCACACACCCAACCCTACTCTAAAACCCACCCAATCCCCACTTAAAAAAACCTTACACTACCCCCTTGAAGATCACCCTACCTTGAGATGTCTTCACCCAGCCGGGCACAAGTGGTCCTCCAGAGGGTCCGAAGACTTCATCCTATCCGGCCAGAAGAGGACATCCAGACCGGCAGAAGGCTTCATCCAGGCGGCATCTTCTATCTTCATCCTTCCAGAGCGGAGCGGGTCCATCTTCAAGACATCCGACACGGAGCATCCTCTTCATCCGACGGCCGACGACTGAAGGACTGGTCCTTTAAGTGACGTCATCGAAGATGGTGTCCCTTGAATTCCGATTGGCTGATGGAATCCTATCAGCCAATCGGAATTAAGGTAGGAAAAATCCTATTGGCTGATGCAATCAGCCAATAGGATTGACCTCGCATTCTGTTGGCTGATTGGAACAGCCAATAGAATGCAAGCTCAATCCTATTGGCTGATTGGATCAGCCAATCGGATTGAACTTCAATCCTATTGGCTGATTGCATCAGCCAATAGGATTTTTCCTACCTTAATTCCGATTGGCTGATAGGATTCTATCAGCCAATCGGAATTCAAGGGACGCCATCTTGGATGACGTCACTTAAAGGACCAGTCATTCAATCGTCGGCCATCGGATGAAGAGGATGCTCCGCGTCGGATGTCTTGAAGATGGACCTGCTCCGCTCCGAAAGGATGAAGATAGAAGATGCTGCCTGGATGAAGCCTTCTGCCGGTCTGGATGTCCTCTTCTGGCTGGATAGGATGAAGAATTTGGACCCTCTGGAGGACCACTTGTGTCCGGCTGGGTGAAGACGTCTCAAGGTAGGGTGATCTTCAAGGGGGTAGTGTTAGGTTTTTTTAAGGGGGGATTGGGTGGGTTTTAAAGTAGGGTTGGGTGTGTGGGTGGTGGGTTTTAATGTGGGGGGGTATTGTATTTTTTTTTACAGGTGAAAGAGCTGATTACTTTGGGGCAATGCCCTGCAAAAGGCCCTTTTAAGGGCTATTTGTGATTAAGTATAGGGTAGGGAATTTTATTATTTTGGGGGGCTTTTTTATTTAATTAGGGGGATTAGATTAGGTGTAATTAGTTTAAAATTTGTGTAATTCTTTTTTTATTTTCTGTAATTTAGTGTTTTTTGTTCGTAATTTAGTTTATTTAATTTAATTGTAATTAATTGTAGGTAGTTTAGGTAATTAGTTTAATTATAGTGTAGTGTTAGGTGTAATTGTAACTTAGGTTAGGGTTTATTTTACAGGTACTTTTGTACTTATTTTAGCTAGGTAGTTATTAAATAGTTAATAACTATTTAATAACTATTCTACCTAGTTAAAATAAATACAAAGTTGCCTGTAAAATAAAAATAAACCCTAAAATGGCTACAATGTAATTATTATTTATATTGTAGCTATTTTAGGGATTATTTTATAGGTAAGTATTAAGTTTTAAATAGGATTAATTTATTGAATTGTAGTAATTTAATTTCGTTTTATTTAAATTATATTTAAGTTAGGGGGGGTTAGGGTTAGATTTAGATTTAGGGGTTAATAAATTTAATATAGTAGCGACGACATTGTGGGCGGCAGATTAGGGGTTAATAAATGTAGGTAGGTGTTGGCGATGTTAGGGACGGCAGATTAGGGGTTAATAAAATTTAACTAGTGTTTGCGAGGCGGGAGTGCGGCGGTTTAGGGGTTAATACATTTATTAAAGTGGCGGCGATGTCTGGTCGGCAAATTACGGGTTAAATAATTTTTTTATAGTGTTTGCGATGTGCGGGGGGGCCTCGGTTTAGGGGTTAATAGGTAGTTTATGGGTGTTAGTGTACTTTGTAGCACTTTAGTTAAGAGCTTTATGTTACGGCGTTAGCCCATAAAACTCTTAACTACTGACTTTTATATGCGGTAGGAGTCTGGACAGGAGAGGGTCTACCGCTCACTTTTTCAGGCAATCGTAATACCGGCGTTAGGCATATCCCATTAAAAAGATAGGATACGCAATTGACATAAGGGGATTTGCGTTAAGCTAAAATCACGGAAAAAAAGTGAGCGGTAGATCCTCTCCTGTCTGCTCGTAATACCAGTGGGCGTTAAAAAGCAGCGTTAGGACCCCTTAACGCTGCTTTTTAAGGCTAACGCAAGACTCGTAATCTAGCCATTTGTTAGGACGCATTGGATTGAGGAGTATTTGTACACTATATATTTACTATATACTATATATATTTTCACATATTGCACAAATTGCACACATACATATACACATACACCACACTTTTATTTTCAAACACCTCACACATTTTTATTTTTTATACAGTGTGATAGGCTGAGTGCTTGGTTGTGATTCTGTGTGACTGAACCTGCGTGAGAGTGACTGGGAGTGTGTGTGGTGTGAATTGTGGTAGGATGGCAGGGAGAGGTAGGGAGGAGGGGAGAGGAGTGGCAGGGAGAGGAGGATAGGAGAGGACATGAGGAGCAGTGGGCCCCAACAGGGAGTAAGTGGAGAGGGAGAGCCAGAAGGGAAGATGGTAGCAGAGATGCCAGAGAGCCCCAGAGGCCAGGAACATCAAAGAGAGGGACAGAGGGTGCACATGGGGACAGAAGGGGGTAGGAGGGGGGGATAGGCAGGAAAATACACTGCTAGGGACATCTCAGGGAGGAAGCCATGTGGCCATAGATGAGGAGAGGCTGAGATGTCCAAACTTCTCCTTTGAGGAAAACGTTGCCCTAGTCCAGGCCATCATGGTACAACTATGGTGACCTATTCAGCCAGGAGAATGGCAGAAACAGTGCCAGGAGCCGCAAGAATGCATGGCTAGAGGTGGAGGATGCAGTAAACAGCGTGTCCCAGCAGAGGAGGACTGTAGATGTCCTTAAAAAGAGGTGGAATGACTGCAAGAGGCGGGTCAAGTAGAAGATGGGGCAGGAAGTAGTCCACCAGAGGGGAACAGGCGACATGTTCACATAACAATTGTAAGAAACACATACCTGTATACTGATCCTATACCAATCACTCATAGACCACCTCACAATGTGCACATGCATGTGATTCAGTATAGGCCCAACCATGTATCAATGTAAATAGGATACCCACATGTACATATATCTGACTGTACTAATCCCTCTCATCCTTTAACTCCTCCACAAAACCACCTGTGACATGGATACAAACAGCACCCTCTTTGCATCCATCAGGGCCTTCCGCTATGCCACCACCACCACCAGTCTTCAGGCAACCACAGGAACAGTGGGCTCCCAGACAGGAGCATGGTTGGCTGGCTTCAATGCAGGACCCGGGAGTGATGCCACCAACATTGACATATGACCCATGGCAACATTCATGGCCAGAGGAATATACTCCCTTTGGTTTTGAGGGGGATCCAACACGGTGCACAAAGGGTCCAGGTATATTCCCCCCCCCAACACAATCAAAGGCTCAAATCAGTCATGGCAATCACCCACAGACACTGTCACAGGATGTGGCTATTGAAGAGGCTGAGTGGTCTCACACTTGTCCACAGTGGGAATTTGAATCATCTGGGCAAGCTCCACCATCTTCTTCCCTAGGATGAGTTCCACCATCTGCTTCCCTAGGATGAGCTCCACCATCTGCTTCCCTAGGACGAGCTCCACCATCTGCAGAAGAAACTACAGCAGCAGCTTCATCAGATAAAACTACAGCAGCAGCTTCATTAGAAACAACTACAGCAGAAGCAGCAGCATCTCTTCCACCTCCAGCAGCAGAAGCAACAGCAGCTCTTCCACCTCCAGCAGCAGAAGCAACAGCAGCTCTTCCACCTCCAGCAGCAATAGCAGCACTTCCACCTCCAGCAGCAGAAGCAACAGCAGCTCTTCCACCTCCAGCAGCAGAAGCAACAGCAGCTCTTCCACCTCCAGCAGCAGAAGCAACAGCACCTCTTCCACCTCCAGCAGCAGAAGCAACAGCAGCTCTTCCACCTCCAGCAGCAGAAGCAACAGCAGCACTTCCACCTCCAGCAGCAGAAGCAACAGCGGCACTTCCACCTCCGGCAGCAGAAGCAACAGCAGCTCTTCCACCTCCAGCAGCAGAAGCAATAGCAGCACTTCCACCTCCAGCAGCAGAAGCAACAGCAGCTCTTCCACCTCCAGCAGCAGAAGCAACAGCAGCTCTTCCACCTCCAGCAGCAGAAGCAACAGCACCTCTTCCACCTCCAGCAGCAGAAGCAACAGCAGCTCTTCCACCTCCAGCAGCAGAAGCAACAGCAGCACTTCCACCTCCAGCAGCAGAAGCAACAGCGGCACTTCCACCTCCAGCAGCAGAAGCAACAGCAGCACTTCCACCTCCGGCAGCAGAAGCAACAGCAGCTCTTCCACCTCCAGCAGCAGAAGCAACAGCACCTCTTCCACCTCCAGCAGCAGAAGCAACAGCAGCTCTTCCACCTCCAGCAGCAGAAGCAACAGCAGCACTTCCACCTCCAGCAGCAGAAGCAACAGCGGCACTTCCACCTCCAGCAGCAAAAGCAACAGCAGCACTTCCACCTTCGGCAGCAGAAGCAACAGCAGCTCTTCCACCTCCAGCAGCAGAAGCAACAGCAGCACTTCCACCTCCAGCAGCAGAAGCAACAGCGGCACTTCCACCTCCAGCAGCAGAAGCAACAGCAGCACTTCCACCTCCAGCAGCAGAAGCAACAGCAGCACTTCCACCTCCGGCAGCAGAAGCAACAGCAGCTCTTCCACCTCCAGCAGCAGAAGCAATAGCAGCACTTCCACCTCCAGCAGCAGAAGCAACAGCAGCTCTTCCACCTCCAGCAGCAGAAGCAACAGCAGCTCTTCCACCTCCAGCAGCAGAAGCAACAGCACCTCTTCCACCTCCAGCAGCAGAAGCAACAGCAGCTCTTCCACCTCCAGCAGCAGAAGCAACAGCAGCACTTCCACCTCCAGCAGCAGAAGCAACAGCGGCACTTCCACCTCCAGCAGCAGAAGCAACAGCAGCACTTCCACCTCCGGCAGCAGATGCAACAGCAGCTCTTCCACCTCCAGCAGCAGAAGCAACAGCAGCTCTTCCACCTCCAGCAGCAGAAGCAACAGCAGCACTTCCACCTCCAGCAGCAGAAGCAACAGCGGCACTTCCACCTCCAGCAGCAGAAGCAACAGCAGCACTTCCACCTCCGGCAGCAGAAGCAACAGCAGCACTTCCACCTCCGGCAGCAGAAGCAACAGCAGCTCTTCCACCTCCAGCAGCAGAAGCAATAGCAGCACTTCCACCTCCAGCAGCAGAAGCAACAGCAGCTCTTCCACCTCCAGCAGCAGAAGCAACAGCAGCTCTTCCACCTCCAGCAGCAGAAGCAACAGCACCTCTTCCACCTCCAGCAGCAGAAGCAACAGCACCTCTTCCACCTCCAGCAGCAGAAGCAACAGCAGCTCTTCCACCTCCAGCAGCAGAAGCAACAGCAGCACTTCCACCTCCGGCAGCAGAAGCAACAGCGGCACTTCCACCTCCAGCAGCAGAAGCAACAGCAGCACTTCCACCTCCGGCAGCAGAAGCAACAGCAGCTCTTCCACCTCCAGCAGCAGAAGCAACAGCAGCACTTCCACCTCCAGCAGCAGAAGCAACAGCGGCACTTCCACCTCCAGCAGCAGAAGCAACAGCAGCACTTCCACCTCCGGCAGCAGAAGCAACAGCAGCTCTTCCACCTCCAGCAGCAGAAGCAACAGCAGCACTTCCACCTCCGGCAGCAGAAGCAACAGCAGCACTTCCACCTCCGGCAGCAGAAGCAACAGCAGCTCTTCCACCTCCAGCAGCAGAAGCAACAGCAGCTCTTCCACCTCCAGCAGCAGAAGCAACAGCAGCTCTTCCACCTCCAGCAGCAGAAGCAACAGCAGCTCTTCCACCTCTAGCAGCAGAAGCAACAGCACCTCTTCCACCTCCAGCAGCAGAAGCAACAGCAGCTCTTCCACCTCCAGTAGCAGAAGCAACAGCAGCACTTCCACCTCCAGCAGCAGAAGCAACAGCGGCACTTCCACCTCCAGCAGCAGAAGCAACAGCAGCACTTCCACCTCCGGCAGCAAAAGCAACAGCAGCACTTCCACCTCCGGCAGCAGAAGCAACAGCAGCTCTTCCACCTCCAGTAGCAGAAGCAACAGCAGCTCTTCCACCTCCAGCAGCAGAAGCATGTCCACCAGCATCACCTGTTCTCAGACATCGTTGCCCTTTAACAACTGCCAGCCCTTTTGCTCAACAGTCTGTGGATGCATTGTATTCTCCCATGGATAAAGAATACATTAGACTCCAGAGGGGGCTCATCAGAAGCACAGATAGGTTCCACAGACGGAACCTAGAGCTGCAGAGAGACATGGCAGCATTGTTCAGTGCAACTGTGTAAAATCAGTCACAGATGATGAGAGTTCAGTTTGATATTGAGATGCAGATGGACAATAGATGGAGAGAACAAAATCAGCTTTTGGGTTTGCTGGTGGAAAACTTTACACACCAGCAAGACACAGCCTGAAGCGTATCATCTGCCCCCAGCACACCAGCAGAAAAATCAACATCTGTAGAAACAAGTAGGACAAGGTTATCCACCACAGGCACCTCAGCTCCCTCAACCAAAAAGCCACGTAAAAAATAAATATATTTCTCTTACACCATACCCATTGTCCTTTTTTTTTACCATGTGAATGTCATACACATTCATGTTATGGGTGTTAGAGTCCACTAATATTGAATATAAGATGATATGACCTGTGTTACAGTGGCACTACATCACAGGTAATATTATCATCTATATCATTTAATATTGTACTATAACTCACATGACAGATTGTAATACTCAATAGGAGTATGTAAATCCATGTAACACACATAATTCATTCAGACAGGCTTATATGTAATACATGGTTATAAATTTAGATACATAATTATGTGACGTGTTTTTCCATTCATGAGCATGGCAAATTAGACATATGCATGAATTAATGAGGGTTAAGGGAAGGGGGTGGGATGTTGTAGATTCATCTACATTAAATGTGAATCCTCAGTATGGAATCCTGCAAAACATGAAATATACACATACAGCGTTAGGTGAGCTACAGCCTTACATCATAATTAATGTGAGCCATATGGTATAGAGGCTTTAGGAATAACGTAATCCCATAATTGTTCCCCCTCAGTTTCCCCCATATCCACACCCTCAGGTATAGACACCACATCATGTTATTGATGCTCAATGTCCACCAATAGCCGTGTGTCCTGTGAATGCTGGGTGATCTTGCTTTTCCCCTCTGCTGATGCCGACGTCTGAGTGACCCTGCAGGCCTTAGGTTGTGAAGTAGCAGCATGCCGTGACCAGCAGGACCAGCAGCAGCTACGGCAACAGGGGATGCACCTGGGGCTGATGGTCCATCTGGCACCCCTTGTGCCTCACGACTTCCACTCACGTCTCAGGAAATGGCGGGTATCAGGGTGTGCTTTGTGTGTCAGGTGTTTTAAGGTTTCCGGGGGAAAGTTTGTGTTGTTTGTGATTGGTTTGACACAATTGCAGAGGTTTTGAATAATTAAGTGGCCAGGCAAGGTTTAACTGTTTGAGATGTGCGGCTTAAATGTATGTGACTGCGCATGCGTTAGGTGTTTGTTAAGGCTTCCTTGGAGTTACGGTTCTTTTTTACTCAGCACAAAGCTTGCTGCGCCTGTCTATGTGTGGCGAGGGGAAAATGGAGTAGAATTTCTTGCGCATAATATGTGATAGCGACTGGTGACGCCAGTACTATGTTAGTTTATGGGAATAAAAACTGAGGACGACGTGTGAAATATATGCGCGTAACTTGTATGCTGTGCCGTATATGTGATCTCTAGATCCGAATAAAAATTGGCGATGCCGAGTTTTGCGTCCGACGCCCCATATGTGATCGAGCCCTCAATATTCAAAGTTGTCCTGTTTAAAAAACTTTCCAATTTATTTCTATTTCTAAATGTATTTCCTTCTCTTGGTATCCTTTGTTAAAACTAGCTAGTTACTATGAAAGCATACTGATTTAGGCTCAGGAATATGCACAAAACTATATATATATATATATATATATATATATATATATATATACACACACACATTACTGAAAACACTGGTGGCATTTATTGCTCAAGACACGTGCACACTCCTCAGCCTACCTTAATACGCCCTCATGTCAGCAAAGGATACCAAGTGATAAATTTGACAATAGAAATAAATCAGATTGTTTATAAAAATTGCATTAAGTTTAATTTTGACTGCTGTGTCTCTTTTAATACTGATGCTGGTTGTATCCCACTGAACCTGTCATTTTACCCTTTGGCATTATCTTATGTTATATTCATGTGTGACCAGCAGATGTCACTAGTATATAAATGATAGTACAAGGCTGGCGTCTCACAAGCAATGACTAGCGCGTACAGGAGGTCATGTGATGCTGATGTCACTAGTATATAAATGATAGTACAAGGCTGGCGTCTCACAAGCAATGACTTGCGCGTACAGGAGGTCATGTGATGCTGATGTCACTAGTATATAAATGATAGTACAAGGCTGGCGTCTCACAAGTAATGACTAGCGCGTACAGGAGGTCATGTGATGCTGATGTCACTAGTATATAAATGATAGTACAAGGCTGGCGTCTCACAAGTAATGACTAGCGCGTACAGGAGGTCATGTGATGCTGATGTCACTAGTATATAAATGATAGTACAAGGCTGGCGTCTCACAAGCAATGACTTGCGCGTACAGGAGGTCATGTGATGCTGATGTCACTAGTATATAAATGATAGTACAAGGCTGGCGTCTCACAAGTAATGACTAGTGCGTACAGGAGGTCATGTGATGCTGATGTCACTAGTATATAAATGATAGTACAAGGCTGGCGTCTCACAAACAATGACTACCGCGTACAGGAGGTCATGTGATGCTGATGTCACTAGTATATAAATGATAGTACAAGGCTGGCGTCTCACAAGCAATGACTAGCGCGTACAGGAGGTCATGTGATGCTGATGTCACCAGACTCACCTGGATTCCGAGAAAACAGGTGACTTATGTTCTGAATATAACTTGGGAGTGTAACAGAAGGTGGAGCTGTGAAAAACACTAAAAGATCTATGACCCATTTAACTGTTTTCAAAAAATCCTTGGCTGAGAGAGCAGGATAACGGTTTCTACGCAATGTTGTGCAGCACTCTCTAGTAGTTAAAAGGAACGTGAAAAAACATTGACATTTTATTATACTTTCATTATTTATTTTGCCCCTTTTCATGTAATTTAGCTCTGACAATTGGGAATTTTCTAATTCACCGAGATGGAAATGCACCCTGCTAACGTATCAAGACTACCCCTGCTACATATCTGTCCTTGTTTAGCTTTAACTTATAAACAAAACACAATACACTTTATAGGTGATTTCCCGGTGGACTGGAGCAGCTAGGGCTGGAAAGCCACAATTTGAAGGGGTGATTAATTGATGCAATTGGGTTGTAGGGTGCCTATTTAACAACAATCTCTCACTATTTTAATTCAAACTAATATAATATAATTCTGAAAAAAAATATTGGAGGGAGGAGTATCCAAGTAATCATCTTTGAGAAAAATGGGGGCTGCTTTTTATTCCCAGTCCAGTCCAGCCCTGCACATGAGCAAGATAATAGAATTATATTAAATTGCAATTTATTAACACCATTTCACTGTTGAACTTGATGTGTCCATTCCGTTCCTATGGGCAAGATTTATCAAGCACAAGGAGAATTTACTGTGTAACTCTTCTATGGGTTCTCCTCTGCTCTCCTTTAGAGAAGCGCATCTGTGCGCACAAATTTAAAATTGTTGGAGAGCTGAGGAGATGTAAAGATAAATTTCTACAGTCGGATTAGTATCTGTGCCTGTTTTATCATTGAAAATAAGCAACTATTCTTCATGTAAGTCGTATATGAACCAATAGAAATATTTACACAGCCCCACTAGTAGCTTTGTTAACGCTCCTCTTCAGCAAACTGTCATGGAAGGAAATAGATCTAAGTGTTTACTGTTTTTGTGCTTCTGTTTTAGAGCTTCATTTATATATTATTTTTTTGCCCCAATAGATATTATTTTTGTGCTCTGTTATATATTATTTCGGCACCCCAATACACATAATTTTTACGATCCCATATAAATTATTATTGCGCTCCAATATACATTATTATTGTGCTTTGTTATACATTATTATTGCGCTTTGTTATACATTATTATTGCGCTTTGTTATACATTATTATTGCGCTTTGTTATAAATTATTATTGCGCTTTGTTATAAATTATTATTGCGCTTTGTTATACATTATTATTGCGCTTTGTTATAAATTATTATTGCGCTTTGTTATAAATTATTATTGCGCTTTGTTATAAATTATTATTGCGCTTTGTTATACATTATTATTGCGCTTTGTTATAAATTATTATTGCGCTTTGTTATAAATTATTATTGCGCTTTGTTATACATTATTATTGCGCTTTGTTATACATTATTATTGCGCTTTGTTATAAATTATTATTGCGCTTTGTTATAAATTATTATTGCGCTTTGTTATACATTATTATTGCGCTTTGTTATACATTATTATTGCGCTTTGTTATACATTATTATTGCGCTTTGTTATACATTATTATTGCACCTTGCAGAGCTTTTTTTGTAACATTGCTTTTACAACTGGTAGAGAATAGATTTCTAAAGCTGTTCTGCACAGTAGCTATGGAGAACTTTAATGCAGACATTTGCAGGAGAACTTTCAGTCCTCTATAGGAGAAAAGAAATGATAAATTTGTAACTAGGAGCGGGAGAATTATTGAGGAGTACTCCAGGTAATATGACTAAAAGGATCTAATTCAACCCTTTTTTGGAGCACTTGTTCTCCAAGGATAATGATGTTGTCCATGCATAGGGCACGATTTATCGTCCAACCGGGGAGATTGACAGCTCTTGCCCGCACGTGATTAGCTTTGCTTCGGCAGGGAGCGGGACTGCATGCAAGCGCAAAATAGTACTCACATGCAATCTTAAATTCCGGCAGCGGATTGCTGCCCGCCAGAGGGGAGCTGGGGTGGACAGGTGCAAATATGTACGCCCCTGTCCGCCCCAGCTTGATAAATCAAGCCCTTAGTATGGATGACTTTTTGATATCCGATACTCTGTTTTCCAAATAAGAAAATGTTGTTATTGTTAGCGTTGTGAATATATATATATATATATTTTTTTTACTGGCAAATGTCAAAGTTAATTCCCCCTTCCCTCCTTGCAATATGTGGCAACGTCAGATAATCACAAAACTGCTGGTTTGAATATTATTTTTATGGGTTACATTAGGGCCGCGCTGATGATGAGTTTATCGAACCAAGGGGGCAGTGACTTTAACCCCTTAGTGACAACTGACGTACCAGGTACGTCCTGCAAAAACTGTCAGTTAGTGACAATGGACGTACCTGGTACGTCAGTTGTCTAAGAGAGTGCTGGAAGCGATCGCAATCGCTTCCAGCAGCTCTCAGGGTATTGCAGTGATGCCTCGATATTGAGGCATCCTGCAATACCCTTTGAAAAGCATCCGATGCAGAGAGAGCCACTCTGTGGCCCTCTCTGCACCGGTAGCGATGGTGCCGTTCGTTGGTGGGTGGGAGCTTACAGGGGAGGCGGGTGGGCGGCCCATCGCTCCCCGGCATCCGGTTCCTGCAAGTGCTTTGTGCACGCCGGATGCTGGGAGCGTGCAGAGGGGGGCCTGCGGGGGCGCGCGCGCGTGCATGTGTGTATGTGCGCGCGCGCGCGCGCAGCAACCACTGACACCAATTATTAGAGAAGAGAGAGGGGGGGCAGAAAACGTTTTTTTTTTTCTTAAAATAATAGGATCTGCTAGATAGGGGGATGGGGTTATTGGGGGGGGGGGCAGCTACACTACAGAAAAAGCTGTGTTTAGCAAAAAAATAAAAAAATAAATAAATAAAAAACCTTTATTTTTGGGGAAAACTGGGTACTGGCAGACAGCTGCCAGTACCCAAGATGGTGGCAAATAGGTAGGTTGGGAGGGTTAGAGAGCTGTTGGGGGGGATCAGGGAGGTTGGGGGCTAAGGCAGGGGTCCATCACAGATTAATAATTAAAAAAAAAAACAAAAAAAAAAAAAACACCTTTTATTTTAGTACTGGCAGACTTTCTGCCAGTACTTAAGATGGCGGGGACAATTGTGGGGTGGGGGAGGGAAGAGAGCTGTTTGGGAGGGATCAGCGGGTGGGATGTGTCAGGTGGGAGGCTGATCTCTACACTAAAGCTAAAATTAACCCTGCAAACTCTCTACAAGCTACCTAATTAACCCCTTAACTGCTGGGCATAATACAAGTGTGGTGCGCAGCAGCATTTAGTGGCCTCCTAATTGCCAAAAAGCAACGCCAAAGCCATATATGCCTGCTATTTCTGAACAAAAGAGATCCCAGAGAAGCATTTACAACCATTTGTGACATAATTGCACAAGCTGTTTGTAAATAATTGCAGTGAGAAACCTAAAGTTTGTGAAAAATGTAACTTTTTTTTTATTTGCTCGCATTTGGCGGTGAAATGGTGGCATGAAATGTACCAAAATGGGCCTAGATCAATACTTTGGGTTGTCTACTACACTAAACTAAAGCTAAAATTAACCCTTCAAGGTCTCTACAAGCTCCCTAATTAACCCCTTCACTACTGGGCATAATACACGTGTGGTGCACAGCGGCATTTAGTGGCCTTCTAATTACCAAAAAGCAATGCCAAAGCCATATAAGTCTGGTATTTCTGAACAAAGAGGATCCGAAAGAAGCATTTACAACCATTTGTGCCATAATTGCACAAACTGTTTGTAAATAATTTCAGTGAGAAACCTAAAGTTTGTGACAAAATTTGTGAAAAAGTGAACGATTTTTTTTATTTGCTCGCATTTGGCAGTGAAATGGTGGCATGAAATATACCAAAATGGGCATAAATCAATACTTTGGGTTGTCTTCTAAAAAAAAATATATACATGTCAAGGGATATTCAGAGATTACGGACAGATATCAGTGTTCCAATGTAACTAGCGCTAATTTTTAAAAAAAGTGGTTTGGAAATAGCAAAGTGCTACTTGTATTTATTGCCCTATAACTTGCAAAAAAAGCAAAGATCATGTAAACATTGGGTATTTCTAAACTCAGGACAAAATTTAGAAACTATTTAGCATGGGTGTTTTTTGGTGGTCGTAGATGTATAACAAATTTTTGGGGTCAAAGTTAGAAAAAGTGTGATTTTTTCAATTTTTTCCTCATATTTTATATTTTTTTTTATAGTAAATTATAAGATATGATGAAAATAATGTTATCTTTAGAAAGTCCATTTAATGGCGAGAAAAACGGTATATAATATGTGTGGGTACAGTAAATGAGTAAGAGGAAAATTACAGCTAAACACAAACACTGCAGAAATGTAAAAATAGCCATTGTCATTAAGGGTAAGAAAATTGAAAAATGGTCCGGTCATTAAGGGGTTAAACAGTTTGGAAACCACTGATCTAGCTGAATCATGAAAGTTTACCTTTTTATTTTTTACTTTACTGTGCCTTTAATTTAGGAGTTAGGATTTTTGGAGTATTCTAAAATACTGTACATGAAAGTAGCTAGAGACAAAGGTCTTTATAAAGATCAACAGTAAATAAAATAGTAAAATTATTTGCTTCATGTAGAAAGGATTTCAATCTTAAATTAAAGAATTCACTGATATTGCTTGAATAAAAGGAGACATAGAATATAATGGCATAATAATACAAATAACAATTGAGAAGAACATTGTTACATCAATAGATCAATATAATGTTTCCCTTGGTGATTTGAAGAATTTTTTTTATTAAGATTAGGTAAACAAAACCACTTCTGATGAAAGGTAATGAGCAGGGATAGGAACAGACAAAGGCTGTGGCGGACATTTTCCAAAGTACAGACGTTAATGAAGGACACCAAGGTACATTTGAAATTAAAAACATTATTTTATAGTGCTTGGTGTTATTATACTGATGCAGATACCACTGATTCTATAACCAGCCCTCCTCTGGCTATACCCATGTACCAGTGTCACTACTGTGTCATTATATAGCACTGGGTGTTATTATACTGATGCAGATACCACTGATCCTATAACCAGCTCTCCTCTGGATATACCCATGAGTCAGTGTCACTACTGTGTCATTATATAGTGCTGGGTGTTATTATACTGATGTAGATACCACTGACCCTATAACCAGCCCTCCTCTGGCTATACCCATGAGCCAGTGTCACTACTGTGTCATTATATAGTGCTGGGTGTTATTATACTGATGTAGATACCACTGACCCTATAACCAGCCCTCCTCTGGCTATACCCATGAGCCAGTGTCACTACTGTGTCATTATATATCACTGGGTGTTATTATACTGATGCAGATACCACTGATTCTATAACCAGCCCTCCTCTGGCTATACCCATGTGCCAGTGTCACTACTGTGTCTTTATATAGTGCTGGGTGTTATTATACTGATGCAGATACCACTGACCCTATAACCAACCCTTGTCTGGCTATATGCATGTGCCAGTGTCACTACTGTGTCTTTGTATAGAGCTGAGTGTTATTATACAGATGCAGATACACATCCAGTATTTCACTCAGGCTTTAGTTATTCCATAACTTATAACCTAATATCGCTAGCAGTCTCTTGACAAACCACATACTTTATTCATGCTACATATTTTTTTTTTATTCCTATTATTATATTAAAACATATACTAAGGTTGTGGCGGACACTGCAAGGGCTAGTCACGGACACCAGTGTCCGTGTACGGACACCTTGCCTATCCCTGGTAATGAGTTGTTTACAGGAAGTATCAATGGAATCTGAATGCTATGTGGTGAAATAAGAGTGTGGTTTAAAAACAGACTCAGTTGTTCCTCCTTATAAATTATGTAATGCTGATAACGAACATACTGGCCTATAATACTCAACTGCTACACAATTCTTTTTTTTCAGTCAAGTGTTACTGCCTGTATATTTATTCAATTTATTTACAGCAAATTGCTGCAATAAAGATTAAATAACTAAAGACTAAAGGAAATTATTTCTTAAGTTTTGTATTATATGATTTAATCCAAGGTCCATTTCATTGTTTACACAATTTTTGACAATGGTCGTTGTAAAAAATCATTGAAATAGCTGTATAAACCGTTCCCTTGGTTCGTATGGGGTGTGCTGGACACGCTCTAATGTTTGGGTGCCTGCCAAGAATCTATGTACTTAAAGGGAAAGTCTAGTCCAAAATAAACTTTCATGATTCAGATAGGGCATGTAATTTTAAACAATTTTCCAATTTACTTTTATCACCAAATTTGCTTTGTTCTCTTGGTATTCTTAGTTGAAAGCTTAACCTAGGAGGTTCATATGCTAATTTCTTAGACCTTGAAGGCTACCTCTTTTCAGAATGCATTTTAACAGTTTTTCACCACTAGAGGGTGTTAGTTCATGTTTTTCATATAGATAACACTGTGCTCATGCACGTTAGGTTATCTGGGAGCAGGCACTGATTGGTTAAACTGCAAGTCTGTCAAAAGAACTGAAACAAAGGGGCAGTTTGCAGAGGCTTAGATACAAGATAATCACAGAGGTTAAAAGTATATTAATATAACTGTGTTGGTTATGCAAAACTGGGGAATGGGTAATAAAGGGATTATCTATCTTTTAAAACAAAAACAATTCTGGTGTATACTGTCCCTTTAAGTTTATTGTTATTATTAATAATAATAACCTTTCATTATTACCACATCAGAGCTGGCTTTTAGTGAATGCTGTGAGTACATTGGGCTCGAGTTTTCAAGCGAGGGTAGACAGGGGTGTACATATTTGCCCCTGTCTGCTACAGCTCGCCTCTGGCGGGCAGCAATTGGCTGCCGGAATTTATCATTGCACGTGTGCGCTATTTTGCTCTTGCGTGCAACACCGCCCCCTGCCCGCACACAGCCAATCATGCGCGGCCAGGATCTGTCAATCTCCCCAGTCGGACGAGACCAGGGAGATTGATATTCTCCACCTAAGAGGTAAAGAAGAAGGTAGGAAGCAGCGGTCTGATGATAAATACTGAGTGCAGGTTCTCTCGTGAGAACCTGCAGTTGTAGGGGAGGAGAAGGCTTCATAAATCAAACCCATTGTATTGGGCCCAGCTTCAATCTCTGACCAATCCTGTGCTTTGCACCTTTGCAGTTTGGAGTGTGTAACACAGAAGGCAAAATCCAAGTTTGCAGATTGCGGTGGTATTGCAACTGTGTCTGTTATTTAAGCCCTTAAGTGCTAATGGTGACACATGGTCATCATCCACACAGTGTAGTTAGCAAGGATGGGTGAGTGGCTTTTCTGGAATTATAACCCCCCCCCGTAACAATCTCTGGAAACCTGGAAGTTCTGTTAAGGACCACAGGACTTAGGGGATCTGGATGTGGTTGTCAATCTCAGCTCCCAAAAGACCTAGAAACCTAGACAATCGCCCGCTCTTTTAAATATTGTGTCTTGGGGTTAACGTTTAAGCACATTTAAAAAATAAGTGCATTAAAACTGCTGTACTTTTTTTTAACACATTTACCTTTATATCAGGCCATCAAAAAGGCATAGAGACCCTCTTTAAAATAAAGCCCCTATGTAAGTTCTAATAGCCATGTGATCACTGTGGTAAGAGCGATTACCTGGAGTGAATACATAGCCATTTAGTTATATACAGGCAGTCCCCGGGTTACGTACAAGATAGGGACTTTAGGTTTGTTTTTAAGTTGAATTTGTATGTAAGTTGGAACAGGAACTTTTTTTAGGTGAAACTCTAGCCAAACATTTTTGTTTTGTTTTGGATAGCATAGGATAAAGTTTGTTTTGCTATCTGAGCCCCTGTTCAGAAAATTTCACATCACTTTCTGTCCTTGTGACAATTGGATTTTCAGTATTTTGGATTATCCTGGAAAGAAGGATTGTCGATAAAGCTCTATTTTCTCTGTATGTAAGTACGAGTTGTACTTAAGTCGGATGTCTGTAACCCGAGGACTGCCTGTATAGGCTCATGGGATCCCACAAGTGTAAATCAGTTACATAACTATACTGAAAGGCCCTTATTTATATGAGGATAACCCTTTCTTTTTAACACAGAGATTAAGGGAAAAAAACACTGTTGTTTAAACCATTGTTTATTAAAATTTTAATAAAAAAATGCAGATTTGTTATATGATGATCTAGACAAATCTTGTGAGTTATTTTAACATTGTGTTGTATTTTCCTATTTTGATTTTTTTTTTTATTTAATTAATTTTCTTTTAGTTATATCAAATGCATAGTTTTAGCCTGCTATGGCAAGTCCCCTTTAAAGGGATAGAAAAGTCAAAATTAAAAACTTTCATGAGTCAGAGAGAGTATGTTATCAAATTTAAAGGTCAATCACAATCTATCTGCAGTTTTCTCTCAAAATGGCTTTTTGCTTCCGAACAAAATGGTCGTCCATTTTTGGGTTATCAAAATGTATTATCAGCCACAAACGACTTTCCAATAGAAAAACTCCCAAAAAGGCATTTTCTTTCCTAAGATATGGAGAGTCCACAATGTCATTCAATTACTAGTGGGAATATCACTCCTGGCCAGCAGGAGGAGGCAAAGAGCACCACAGAAAAGCTGCTAAGTGTCACTCCCCTACCTAGAATCCCCAGTCATTCTCTTTGCCTCTGTCAAAGGAGGAGGTGAAGTTTTGGTGTCTGAAGAATTGAATCTTTTTTCGGGTACTTTTCCCTGCAAGCAAGGATTTGGGTCTAGCTGAGTCCATGTTAATCTCTTCAGTAGAGTAGTGGTTGCTTTTAAGCAGTTAGGAAGTTTTGATGTAGTTTCCAAACATATTGCTGCCCTTGTTATAGAAAGCCAGACGCCTAGATTTAGAGTTTTGTCGGTAACGACCCGCGTAGCTAACGCTGGCTTTTTTCTGGCCGCACCTTTTAAATAACTCTGGTATTGAGAGTTCACAGAATGGCTGCGTTAGGCTCCAAAAAGGGAGCGTACAGGCATATTTACCGCCACTGCAACTCTCGATACCAGAGTTGCTTACAGACGCGGCCAGCCTCAAAAACGTGCTCGTGCACGATTCCCCCATAGGAAACAATGGGGCTGTTTGAGCTGAAAAAAAACCTAACACCTGCAAAAAAGCAGCGTTCAGCTCCTAATGCAGCCCCATTGTTTGCTATGGGGAAACACTTCCTACGTCTGCACCTAACACTCTAACATGTACCCCGAGTCTAAACACCCCTAACCTTACACTTAGTAACCCCTAATCTGCCACCCCCGCTATCGCTGACTCCTGCATATTATTTTTAACCCCTAATCTGCCGCTCCGTACACCCCCGCCACCTACATTATCCCTATGTACACCTAATCTGCTGCCCTAACATCGCCGACCCCTATATTATATTTATTAACCCCTAATCTGCCGCCCCCAACGTCGCCTCCACCTAACTACACTTATTAACCCCTAATCTGCCGACCGGACCTGAGCGCTACTATAATAAATGTATTAACCCCTAATCCGCCTCACTCCCGCCTCAATAACCCTATAATAAATAGTATTAACCCCTAATCTGCCCTCCCTAACATTGCCGACACCTAACTTCAACTATTAACCCCTAATCTGCCGACAGGAGCTCACCGCTATTCTAATAAATGTATTAACCCCTAAAGCTAAGTCTAACCCTAACACTAACACCCCCCTAAATTAAATATAATTTAAATCTAACAAAATAAATTAACTCTTATTAAATAAATTATTCCTATTTAAAGCTAAATACTTACCTGTAAAATAAATCCTAATATAGCTACAATATAAATTATAATTATATTATAGCTATTTTAGGATTTATATTTATTTTACAGGTAACTTTGTATTTATTTTAACCAGGTACAATAGCTATTAAATAGTTAAGAACTATTAAATAGCTAAAATAGTTAAAATAATTACAAAATTACCTGTAAAATAAATCCTAACCTAAGTTACAATTAAACCTAACACTACACTATCAATAAATAAATTAAATAAACTACCTACAATTATCTACAATTAAAGCTAACACTACACTATCAATAAATAAATTAAATACAATTCCTACAAATAAATACAATTAAATAAACTAACTAAAGTACAAAAAATAAAAAAGAACTAAGTTACAAAAAATAAAAAAATATTTACAAACATTAGAAAAAGATTACAACAATTTTAAACTAATTACACCTACTCTAAGCCCCCTAATAAAATAACAAAGACCCCCAAAATAAAAAAATGCCCTACCCTATTCTAAATTACAAAAGTTCAAAGCTCTTTTACCTTACCAGCCCTGAACAGGGCACTTTGCGGGGCATGCCCCAAAGAATTCAGCTCTTTTGCCTGTAAAAAAACACATACAATACCCCCCCCAACATTACAACCCACCACCCACATACCCCTAATCTAACCCAACCCCCCCTTAAATAAACCTAACACTAAGCCCCTGAAGATCTTCCTACCTTATCTTCACCATACCAGGTTCACCGATCGATCCAGAAGAGCTCCTCCGATGTCTTGATCCAAGCCCAAGCGGGGGGCTGAAGAGGTCCATGATCCGGCTGAAGTCTTCATCCAAGCGGGAGCTGAAGAGGTCCATGATCCGGATGAAGTCTTCATCCAAGCGGGAGCTGAAGAGGTCCATGATCTGGCTGAAGTCTTCTATCAACGGCATCTTCAATCTTCTTTCTTCAGGATCCGTGTTCATCCCGCCGACGCGGAACATCCATCTTCACCGACGACTTTTCCGACGAATGACGGTTCCTTTAAGGGACGTCATCCAAGATGGCGTCCCTCGAATTCCGATTGGCTGATAGGATTCTATCAGCCAATCGGAATTAAGGTAGGAAAATTCTGATTGGCTGATGGAATCAGCCAATCAGAATCAAGTTCAATCCGATTGCTGATCCGATCAGCCAATCAGATTGAGCTCGCATTCTATTGGCCGTTCCGATCAGCCAATAGAATGCGAGCTCAATCTGATTGGCTGATCAGATCAGCCAATCGGATTGAACTTGATTCTGATTGGCTGATTCCATTAGCCAATCAGAATTTTCCTACCTTAATTCCGATTGGCTGATAGAATCCTATCAGCCAATCGGAATTCGAGGGACGCCATCTTGGATGACGTCCCTTAAAGGAACCGTCATTCTTCAGTTGGACGTCGTCGGAAGAAGATGGGTCCGTGCTGGAGGTCTTCACGATGGAGCCGGTCCTCATCGGATGAAGATAGAAGATGCCGCTTGGAAGAAGATGGTTGCCGGTCCGGATCTACTCTTCTTCCCGGATAGGATGAAGACTTTGGACACTCTTCTGGACTTCTTCAGCCGTCGGATGATGGATGTCTAGCCCCCGCTTGGGCTTGGATGAAGATTTTGGAGCCAGGACGGATCGGTGATACCCGGTGAGGTGTAGATAAGGTAGGAAGATCTTCAGGGGCTTAGTGTTAGGTTTATTTAAGGGGGGTTTGGGTTAGATTAGGGGTATGTGGGTGGTGGGTTGTAATGTTGGGGGGGGTATTGTATGTGTTTTATTACAGGCAAAAGAGCTGAATTTCTTGGGGCATGCCCCGCAAAGGGCCCTGTTCAGGGCTGGTAAGGTAAAAGAGCTTTGAACTTTTGTAATTTAGAATAGGGTAGGGCATTTTTTTATTTTGGGGGGCTTTGTTATTTTATTAGGGGGCTTAGAGTAGGTGTAATTAGTTTAAAATTGTTGTAATATTTTTCTAATGTTTGTAAATATTTTTTTATTTTTTGTAACTTAGTTCTTTTTTATTTTTTGTACTTTAGTTAGTTTATTTAATTGTATTTATTTGTAGATATTGTATTTAATTCATTTATTGATAGTGTAGTGTTAGGTTTAATTGTAGATAATTGTAGGTATTTTATTTAATTAATTTATTGATAGTGTAGTGTTAGGTTTAATTGTAACTTAGGTTAGGATTTATTTTACAGGTAATTTTGTTATTATTTTAACTAGGTAACTATTAAATAGTTATTAACTATTTAATAGCTATTGTACCTGGTTAAAATAAATACAAAGTTACCTGTAAAATAAATATAAATCCTAAAATAGCTATAATATAATTATAATTTATATTGTAGCTATATTAGGGTTTATTTTACAGGTAAGTATTTAGCTTTAAATAGGAATAATTTATTTAATAAGAGTTAATTTATTTAGTTAGATTTAAATTATATTTAACTTAGGGGGGTGTTAGGGTTAGGGTTAGACTTAGCTTTAGGGGTTAATCCATTTATTACAGTAGCGGCGAGATTCGGTCGGCAGATTAGGGGTTAATAATTGAAGTTAGGTGTCGGCGATGTAAGGGAGGGCAGATTAGGGGTTAATACTATTTATTATAGGGTTATTGAGGCGGGAGTGAGGCGGATTAGGGGTTAATAACTTTATTATAGTAGCGGTGCGGTCCGCTCAGCAGATTAGGGGTTAATAAGTGTAGGCAGGTGGAGGCGACGTTGAGGGGGGCAGATTAGGGGTTAATACATATAATATAGGGGTCGGCGGTGTTAGCGGCAGCAGATTAGGGGTACATAAGTATAACGTAGGTGGCGGTCGGCAGATTAGGGGTTAAAAAAATTTAATCGAGTGGCGGCGATGTGGGGGGACCTCGCTTTAGGGGTACATAGGTAGTTTATGGGTGTTAGTGTACTTTAGAGCACAGTAGTTAAGAGCTTTATGAACCGGCGTTAGCCCAGAAAGCTCTTAACTACTGACTTTTTTCTGCGGCTGGAGTTTTGTCGTTAGATTTCTAACGCTCACTTCCGACACGACTCTAAATACCGGAGTTAGAAAGATCCCATTGAAAAGATAGGATACGCAATTGACGTAAGGGGATCTGCGATATGGAAAAGTTGCGGCTGAAAAGTGAGCGTTAGACCCTTTCCTGACTGACTCCAAATACCAGCGGTAGCCTAAAACCAGCGTTAGGAGCTTCTAACGCTGGTTTTCACGACTACCGCCCAACTCTAACGCCTAGATTTGGAGTTTTGCGGCCAAGGGGGTGCGTTAGCTATGCATGCTTTTTTCTGGCCGCACCTTTTAAATACTGCTGGTATTTAGAGTTTACAGAATGGCAGGGTTTTCAGTGCGTTAGGCTCCAAAAAGGGAGCGTAGAGCATAATTTAACGCCACTGCAACTCTCGATACCAGCGGTGCTTACGGACGCGGCCAGCCTCAAAAACGTGCTCGTGCACGATTCCCCCATAGGAAACAATGGGGCTGTTTGAGCTGAAAAAAAAACCTAACACCTGCAAAAAAGCCGCGTTCAGCTCCTAACGCAGCCCCATTGTTTCCTATGGGGAAACACTTCCTACGTCTGCACCTAACACTCTAACATGTACCCCGAGTCTAAATCAGCCAATCGGATTGAGCTCGCATTCTATTGGCTGTTCCGATCAGCCAATAGAATGCAAGCTCAATCTGATTGGCTGATCGGATCAGCCAATCGGATTGAACTTGATTCTGATTGGCTGATTCCATCAGCCAATCAGAATTTTCCTACCTTAATTCCGATTGGCTGATAGAATCCTATCAGCCAATCGGAATTCGAGGGACGCCATCTTGGATGACGCCCCTTAAAGGAACCTTCATTCTTCAGTTGGATGTCGGAAGAAGAGGACGGATCCGCGTCGGAGGTCTTCAAGATGGAGCCGTTCGTCATCGGATGAAGATAGAAGATGCCGCTTGGATCAAGATGGTTGCCGGTCCGGATCTACTCTTCTTCCCGGATAGGATGAAGACTTTGGAGCCTCTTCTGGACCTCTTCAGCCGCCGCTTGATAGAAGACTTCAGCCGGATGATGGATCGCCAGCCCCCGCTTGGGCTTGGATGAAGATTTCGGAGGCTTGGATGAAGACTTCAGAGGACGGATCGGTGAACCTGTTATTGTGAAGATAAGGTAGGAAGATCTTCAGGGGCTTAGTGTTAGGTTTATTTAAGGTGGGTTTGGGGTAGATTAGGGGTATGTGGGTGGTGGGTTGTAATGTTGGGAGGGGTATTGTATGTTTTTTTTTACAGGCAAAAGAGCTGAATTTTTTGGGGCATGCCCCGCAAAGGGCCCTTTTAAGGGCTGGTAAGGTAAAAGAGCTTTGAACTTTTGTAATTTAGAATAGGGTAGGGCATTTTTTTTATTTTGGGGGTCTTTGTTATTTTATTAGGGGGCTTAGAGTAGGTGTAATTAGTTTAAAATTGTTGTAATTTTTTTCTAATGTTTGTAAATATTTTTTTATTTTTTGTAACTTAGTTCTTTTTTATTTTTTGTACTTTAGTTAGTTTATTTAATTGTATTTATTTGTAGGAATTGTATTTAATTTATTTATTGATAGTGTAGTGTTAGGTTTAATTGTAGATAATTGTAGGTATTTTATTTAATTAATTTATTGATAGTGTAGTGTTAGGTTTAATTGTAACTTAGGTTAGGATTTATTTTACAGGTAATTTTGTTATTATTTTAACTAGGTAACTATTAAATAGTTATTAACTATTTAATAGCTATTGTACCTGGTTAAAATAATAACAAAGTTGCCTGTAAAATAAATATTAATCCTAAAATAGCTACAATGTAATTATAATTTATATTGTAGCTATATTAGGGTTTATTTTACAGGTAAGTATTTAGCTTTAAATAGGAATAAGTTATTTAATAAGAGTTAATTTATTTTGTTAGATTTAAATTATATTTAATTTAGGGGGGTGTTAGTGTTAGGGTTAGACTTAGCTTTAGGGGTTAAAAAGTTTATTAGAATAGCGGTGAGCTCCGGTCGGCAGATTAGGGGTTAATGTTTGAAGTTAGGTGTCGGCGATGTTAGGGAGGGCAGATTAGGGGTTAATACTATTTATTATAGGGTTATTGAGGCGGGAGTGAGGCGGATTAGGGGTTAATAACTTTATTATAATAGCGGTGCGGTCCGGTCGGCAGATTAGGGGTTAATAAGTGTAGGCAGGTGGAGGCGACATTGAGGGGGGCAGATTAGGGGTTAAAAAATATAATATAGGGGTCGGCGGTGTTAGGGGCAGCAGATTAGGGGTACATAAGGATAACGTAGGTGGCGGCACTTAGCGGTCGGCAGATTAGGGGTTAATTATTGTAGGTAGCTGGCGGCGACGTTGTGGGGGGCAGGTTATGGGTTAATAAATATAATATAGGGGTCGGCGGTGTTAGGGGCAGCAGATTAGGGGTTCATAGGGATAACGTAGGTGGCGGTCGGCAGATTAGGGGTTAAAATTTTTTAATAGAGTGGCGTCGATGTGGGGGGACCTCGGTTTAGGGGTACATAGGTAGTTTATGGGTGTTAGTGTACTTTAGAGCACAGTAGTTAAGAGCTTTATAAACCGGCGTTAGCCCAGAAAGCTCTTAACTACTGACTTTTTTCTGCGGCTGGAGTTTGGTCGTTAGATTTCTAACGCTCACTCCAGACACGACTCTAAATACCGGAGTTAGAAAGATCCCATTGAAAAGATAGGATACGCAATTGACGTAAGGGGATCTGCGGTATGGAAAAGTCGCGGCTGGAAAGTGAGCGTTAGACCCTTTAATGACTGACTCCAAATACCAGAGGGCGTTAAAAACCAGCGTTAGGAGCCTCTAACGCTGGTTTTCACGGCTACAGCCAAACTCCAAATCTAGGCCTAAATCTAGCCCAGAGTTAGTTACTCTGTTCTTTCTTTTTTCTACAGGTCTCTGTAAGGAGTATGCGTCCTTTCACACCTTGTTTGCCGTCTCCCTGCTGGACAGCTAGATTGCAGGTAAGTGCTTTTGTCTTCTAGGTACTGGGGACTTGCACTTAGAAAAATGTTCTCTGCATTAAATCCTTAAAGGGACATTAAACACTTTGAGATGGTAATATAAAATGATAAATTGTATATAATAAAACAACTCTGCAATATACTTTCATTATTTATTTTGTCCTCTTTGCCTGTAATTCCATTCTGAAATTGTGAGCTTTTCAGTTCCTGTTAGAAATGGAAGTTTAGAACACTGTTAAATCCAGCACAACTATTGGCTGCACACTCTAGTGACCTATTTATAACGGTCCCTAATTGGCCACAGCAGAGAAGGTAACACAAGTTACAACATGGCAGCTCCCAGTGTTTTATAGACACTAAAACTTTACACTTATTTTGTCACTTTTTAAACAACTAATGAAACTTTAAAAAATACATCTACATGTTAGTCATGGACTAATCTTTTCTTTGAATGCATCATTCTATCTAGCATGTATTTAGTGTTTAATGTCCCTTTAATGTAGGATTTTATTATGGCAGTGGGTAGGCACTAATTTATGTGATTTGGAGACTTGAGGGTTAATTTATTTCATGGTATGGAAGAAGTTAACCTATTTTTCTTTTATGTCTCTTGTTTTATTTAATATGGAGTTTATAAAAAAATATGGCTGGCTGTTTTTAAACGTTTAGACGTTTAGGTTTTTTCTTTTTCAAAACTGCAGTTGTTGAGCAGTTAAGAGTGAGAAGACAAAGGCCTAGATTTGGAGTTTGGCGTTAGCCGTGAAAACCAGCGTTAGAGGCTCCTAACGCTGGTTTTAGGCTACCGCCGGTATTTGGAGTCACTCAAAATAGGGTCTAATGCTCACTTTTCAGCCGCGACTTTTCCATACCGCAGATCCCCTTACGTCAATTGCGTATCCTATCTTTTCAATGGGATTTTTCTAACTCCGGTATTTAGAGTCGTTTCTGAAGTGAGCGTTAGACATCTAACGACAAAACTCCAGCCGCAGGAAAAAAGTCAGTAGTTAAGAGCTTTCTGGCTAACGCCGGTTTATAAAGCTCTTAACTACTGTGCTCTAAAGTACACTAACACCCATAAACTACCTATGTACCCCTAAACCGAGGTCCCCCCACATCGCCGACACTCGAATAATTTTTTTTAACCCCTAATCTGCCGACCGCCACCTACGTTATCCTTATGTACCCCTAATCTGCTGCCCCTAACACCGCCGACCCCTGTATTATATTTATTAACCCCTAACCTGCCCCCCACAACGTCGCCTCCACCTACCTACACTTATTAACCCCTAATCTGCCGACCGCAAAGCGCCGCCACCTACGTTATCCTTATGTACCCCTAATCTGCTGCCCCTAACACCGCCGACCCCTGTATTATATTTATTAACCCCTAATCTGCCCCCCTCAACGTCGCCTCCACCTGCCTACACTTATTAACCCCTAATCTGCCGACCGGACCTGAGCGCTACTATAATAAAGTTATTAACCCCTAATCCGCCTCACTAACCCTATAATAAATAGTATTAACCCCTAATCTGCCCTCCCTAACATCGCCAACACCTAACTTCAATTATTAACCCCTAATCTGCCGACCGGAGCTCACCGCTATTCTAATAAATGTATTAACCCCTAAAGCTAAGTCTAACCCTAACACTAACACCCCCCTAAGTTAAATATAATTTAAATCTAACGAAATAAATTAACTCTTATTAAATAAATTATTCCTATTTAAAGCTAAATACTTACCTGTAAAATAAATCCTAATATAGCTACAATATAAATTATATTTATATTATAGCTATTTTAGGATTAATATTTATTTTACAGGTAACTTTGTATTTATTTTAACCAGGTACAATAGCTATTAAACAGTTAAGAACTATTTAATAGCTAAAATAGTTAAAATAATTACAAATTTACCTGTAAAAGAAATCCTAACCTAAGTTACAATTAAAACTAACACTATACTATCAATAAATTAATTAAATAAACTACCTACAATTAACCTAACACTACACTATCAATAAATTAATTAAATACAATTCCTACAAATAAATACAATTAAATAAACTTGCTAAAGTACAAAAAATAAAAAAGAACTAAGTTACAAAAAATAAAAAAATATTTACAAACATAAGAAAAATATTACAACAATTTTAAACTAATTACACCTACTCTAAGCCCCCTAATAAAATAACAAAGCCCCCCAAAATAACAAAATGCCCTACCCTATTCTAAATAACTAAAGTTCAAAGCTCTTTTACCTTACCAGCCCTGAATCAAGTTCAATCCGATTGGCTGATCCAATCAGCCAATCAGATTGAGCTCGCATTCTATTGGCTGATCGGAACAGCCAATAGATTGCAAGCTCAATCTGATTGGCTGATTGAATCAGCCAATCGGATTGAACTTGAATCTGATTGGCTGATTCCATCAGCCAATCAGAATTTTCCTACCTTAATTCCGATTGGCTGATAGAATCCTATCAGCCAATCGGAATTCGAGGGACGCCATCTTGGATGACGTCCCTTAAAGGAACCGTCATTCGTCGTTAGTCCGTCGGGCCAGCAGGATGTTCCGCGTCGGAGGTCTGCAAGATGGATCTGGAAGAAAGAAGATTGAAGATGCCGTTGATAGAAGACTTCATCCGGATCATGGACCTCTTCAGCTCCCGCTTGGATGAAGACTTCATCCGGATCATGGACCTCTTCAGCTCCCGCTTGGATGAAGACTTCAGCTGGATCATGGACCTCTTCAGCCCCCCGCTTGGGCTTGGATTAGGACATCGGAGGAGCTCTTCAGGACGGATCGGTGAACCTGGTATGGTGAAGACAAGGTAGGAAGATCTTCAGGGGCTTAATGTTAGGTTTATTTAAGGGGGGTTTGGGTTAGATTAGGGGTATGTGGGTGGTGGGTTGTAATGTTGGGGGGCTTGGGTATTGTATGTTTTTTTTTACAGGCAAAAGAGCTGAACTTCTTGGGGCATGCCCCGCAAAGGGCCCTGTTCAGGGCTGGTAAGGTAAAAGAGCTTTGAACTTTAGTTATTTAGAATAGGGTAGGGCATTTTGTTATTTTGGGGGGCTTTGTTATTTTATTAGGGGGCTTAGAGTAGGTGTAATTAGTTTAAAATTGTTGTAATATTTTTCTTATGTTTGTAAATATTTTTTGTACTTTAGCAAGTTTATTTAATTGTATTTATTTGTAGGAATTGTATTTAATTAATTTATTGATAGTGTAGTGTTAGGTTAATTGTAGGTAATTGTAGGTAGTTTATTTAATTAATTTATTGATAGTATAGTGTTAGTTTTAATTGTAACTTAGGTTAGGATTTCTTTTACAGGTAAATTTGTAATTATTTTAACTATTTTAGCTATTAAATAGTTCTTAACTATTTAATAGCTATTGTACCTGGTTAAAATAAATACAAAGTTACCTGTAAAATAAATATTAATCCTAAAATAGCTATAATATAATTATAATTTATATTGTAGCTATATTAGGATTTATTTTACAGGTAAGTATTTAGATTTAAATAGGAATAATTTTTTTAATAAGAGATAATTAATTTCGTTAGATTAAAATTATATTTAATTTAGGGGGGTGTTAGTGTTAGGGTTAGACTTAGCTTTAGGGGTTAATACATTTATTAGAATAGCGGTGAGCTCCGGTCGGCAGATTAGGGGTTAATAATTGAAGTTAGGTGTCGGCGATGTTAGGGAGGGCAGATTAGGGGTTAATACTATTTATTATAGGGTTAGTGAGGCGGATTAGGGGTTAATAACTTTATTATAGTAGCGCTCAGGTCCGCTCGGCAGATTAGGGGTTAATAAGTGTAGGCAGGTGGAGGCGACGTTGTGGGGGGCAGATTAGGGGTTAATAAATATAATATAGGGGTCGGCGATGTTAGGGAACCAGATTAGGGGTACATAGGGATAATGTAAGTAGCGGCGGTTTACGGAGCGGAAGATTAGGGGTTAATAATAATATGCAGGGGTCAGCGATAGCGGGGGCGGCAGATTAGGGGTTAATAAGTGTAAGGTTAGGGGTGTTTAGACTCGGGGTACATGTTAGAGTGTTAAGTGCAGACGTAGGAAGGGTTACCGCATAGCAAACAATGGGGCTGCGTTAGGAGCTGAACGCGGCTTTTTTGCAGGTGTTAGGTTTTTTTTCAGCTCAAACAGCCCCATTGTTTCCTATGGGGGAATCGTGCACGAGCACGTTTTTGAGGCTGGCCGCGTCCGTAAGCAACTCTGGTATCGAGAGTTGAAGCTGCGTTAAAAATGCTCTACGCTCCTTTTTTGGAGCCTAACGCAGCCATTCTGTGGACTCTCAATACCAGAGTTATTTTTATGGTGCGGCCAGAAAAAAGCCGGCGTTAGTTTTTCGGGTCGTTACCGACAAAACTCCAAATCTAGCCGAAAGACTTGTAAACAGCTGTCAATTTTTCCTCAGTGGGGCAGGTAGGACACCTCAGTCTGCTGAGGTACAGAGGTGCTTATTGAGGACTGTTTGTTTGAACGCTAATCCGCTCTGTATAAATTTAAAGCGACAGTGTTTAAATTGTATAATTTAAAGTGACAGTGTTACATTTAAAATTTTTATTATCTTGTCATTCCTTTATTTCTGGGAATTCCTCAGGCATATTCATGGAGCAGGAGTCTGTTCCTATATATAAGTGTTTATTGTGTCTTGAGACCCAAATTGTGTTACCTATGCAATGTTATTCCTCATGTTTAAAAAGGATTTTGAAATGTAAAGATAAACTTTTTTTTCTTTCATGTAATTAGCAAGAGTCCATGAGCTAGTGACGTATGGGATATACATTCCTACCAGGAGGGGCAAAGTTTCCCAAACCTCAAAATTCCTATAAATACACCCCTCACCACACCCACAATTCAGTTTTACAAACTTTGCCTCCCGTGGAGGTGGTGAAGTAAGTTTGTGCTAGATTCTTCGTTGATATGCGCTTCGCAGCAGGCTGGAGCCCGGTTTTCCTCTCAGAGTGCAGTGAATGTCAGAGGGATGTAAAGAGAGTATTGCCTATTTGAATTCAATGATCTCCTTCTACGGGATCTATTTCATAGGTTCTCTGTTATCGGTCGTAGAGATTTCTTCTCCTACCTCCCTTTTCAGATCGACGATATACTCTTATATACCATTACCTCTACTGATTCTCGTTTCAGTACTGGTTTGGCTTTCTACTATATGTAGATGAGTGTCTTGGGGTAAGTAAGTCTTATTTTATTTGACACTCTAAGCTATGGTTGGGCACTTTATTTTTAAAGTTCTAAATATATGTGTTTAAACTTATATTTGCCATGATTCAGGGTAATCAGTATTCCTTATTTCAGACAGTTTCATTATTGGGATAATGCATATGAAGGATTATTTTTTTCTTACCTTAAAATTTTATTTTTTTTAATTGACTTTTTTCCCTGTGGGCTGTTAGGCTCGCAGAGGCTGAAAATGCTTCAATTTATTGCGTCATTTTTGGCGCAGACTTTTTTGGCGCAAAAATTTTGTCATTTCCGGCGCCCTAGTTGACGCCGGAAGTTGTTCGTGGTTGCGTAATTTTTTTGACGTTTTTTTTGTGTTCAGACGTTTTTTTGCGCCAAAAATGTGGGCGTCATTTTTGTCGGCGTCACCGGATGTGGCGTCTTACTTGGCGCCAAAAAATATAGGCGTTGTACTTAGCGCCAATAATGTGGGCGTCATTTTTGGCGCCAAAAAATGTGGGCGTCATTCTTGTCTCCACCTTTTTTTCACATTATTTCAGTCTCATTTTTTCATTGCTTCTGCTTGCTAGAGGCTTGTTCATTGGCATTTTTTCCCATTCCTGAAACTGTCATTTAAGGAATTTGATAATTTTGCTTTATATGTTGTTTTTTCTATTACATATTGCAAGATGTATCAACTGGACCCTGGATCAGAATCTACTTCTGGAAAGACGCTGCCTGATGCTGGTTCTACCAAAGTTAAGTGCATTTGTTGTAAACTTGTGGTAACTGTTCCTCCGGCTGTAGTTTGTGATGAATGTCATGATAAGCTTGCTAATGCAGATAGTATTTCCATTAGTAATAATCCATTACCTGTTGTTGTTCCTTCAACATCTAATGCTCAGGATGTTCCTGTTAATGTAAAAGAATTTGTTTCTAAATCTTTTAGGAAGGCTCTGTCTGTTATTCCTCCTTCCAGTAAACGTAAAAGGTCTTTTAAAACTTCTCATATTTCAGATGAATTTTTAAGTGACCGTCATCATTCTGACTTGTCTGTTTCTGATGAGGATCTATCTGGGTCAGAAGATTCTATCTCAGATATTGACACTGATAAATCTTCATATTTATTTAAGATGGAATTTATTCGTTCTTTACTTAAAGAAGTGTTAATCGCATTAGAGATGGAGGAGTCTAGTCCTCTTGATACTAAATCTACTAAGCGTTTAAATTCGGTTTTCAAACCTCATATAGTTATTCCAGAAGTTTTTTCCTGTCCCTGATGCTATTTCTGAAGTAATTTCTAGGGAATGGAATAATCTGGGTACTTCATTTACTCCTTCTCAAAGGTTTAAGAAACTGTACCCTGTGCCATCTGATAGATTAGAGTTTTGGGACAAAATCCCTAAGGTTGATGGGGCTATCTCTACTCTTGCTAAACGTACTACTATTCCTACGGCAGATAGTACTTCATTTAAGGATCCTTTAGATAGGAAACTTGAATCCTTTCTAAGGAGAGCTTATTTATGTTCAGGTAATCTTCTTAGACCTGCTATTTCTTTGGCTGATGTTGCTGCTGCCTCCACTTTCTGGTTGGAGGCTTTAGCGCAACAAGTGTCAGACCATAATACTCATAGCATTGTTAAACTTCTTCAACATGCTAAAAACTTTATTTGTGATGCCATCTTTGATATCATTAGAATTGATGTCAGGTATATGTCTTTAGCTATTTTAGCTAGAAGAGCTTTATGGCTTAAAACTTGGAATGCAGATATGACTTCTAAGTCAACTTTGCTTTCTCTTTCTTTCCAAGGTAATAAATTGTTTGGTTCTCAGTTGGATTCTATTATTTCAACTGTTACTGGGGGGAAAGGATCCTTTTTGCCTCAGGACAAAAAATCTAAAGGTAAATACAGGGCTGCTAATCGTTTTCGTTCCTTTCGTCAAAATAAGGAACAAAAGCCTAACCCTTCCCCTAAGGGAACGGTTTCCGTTTGGAAGCCTTCTCCTGTCTGGAATAAATCCAAGCCTTTTAGAAAGTCAAAGCCAGCTCCCAAGTCCACATGAAGGTGCAGCCCTCATTCCAGCACAGCTGGTAGGGGGCAGGCTACGATTTTTCAAAGATATTTGGATCAATTCTATTCACAGTCTTTGGATTCAGAACATTGTTTCACAAGGGTACAGAATAGGTTTCAAGGTAAGGCCACCTGCAAGAAGATTTTTTCTCTCTCGCATTCCAATAAACCCAGTGAAGGCTCAAGCGTTTCTGAAATGTGTTTCAGATCTAGAGTTGGCTGGGGTAATTGTGCCAGTTCCAGTTCTGGAACAGGGTCTGGGGTTTTACTCAAATCTATTCATTGTACCAAAGAAGGAGAATTCCTTCAGACCAGTTCTGGATCTAAAAATATTGAATCGCTATGTAAGGATACCGACATTCAAAATGGTAACTATAAGGACTATTCTGCCTTTGGTTCAGCAAGGGCATTATATGTCCACAATAGATTTACAGGATGCATACCTTCATATTCCAATTCATCCAGATCACTTTCAGTTTCTGAGATTCTCTTTTCAAGACAAGCATTACCAGTTTGTGGCCCTTCCGTTTGGCCTAGCAACTGCTCCAAGGATCTTTTCAAAAGTTCTCAGTGCCCTTCTCTCTGTAATCAGAGAACAGGGTATTGCGGTATTTCTTTATTTGGACGATATCTTGGTACTTGCTCAGTCTTCACATTCTGCAGAATCTCATACGAATCAACTTGTGTCGTTTCTTCAAAGACATGGTTGGAGGATCAATTTACCAAAGAGTTCATTGATTCCTCAGACAAAGGTAACCTTTTTGGGTTTTCAAATAGATTCAGTGTCCATGACCTTGTCTCTAACAGAAAAGAGACGTCTGAAGTTGGTTTCAGCCTGTCGAAACCTTCAGTCTCAATCATTCCCTTCGGTAGCTTTATGCATGGAAATTCTAGGTCTTATGACTGCTGCATCGGACGCGATCCCCTTTGCTCGTTTTCACATGCGACCTCTTCAGCTTTGTATGCTGAACCAGTGGTGCAGGGATTATACAAAGATATCACAATTAATATCCTTAAATCCCAATGTACGACACTCTCTGACGTGGTGGATAGATCACCATCGTTTAGTCCAAGGGGCTTCTTTTGTTCGTCCAACCTGGACTGTGATCTCAACAGATGCGAGTCTGTCAGGTTGGGGTGCTGTATGGGGGTCTCTGACAGCGCAGGGGGTTTGCGAATCTCAGGAGGCGAGATTACCAATCAACATTTTGTAACTCTGTGCGATTTTCAGAGCTCTTCAGTTCTGGCCTCTTCTCAAGAGAGAATTGTTTATTTGTTTTCAGACAGACAATGTCACAACCGTGGCATATGTCAATTATCAAGGTGGGACTCACAGTCCTCAGGCTATGAAAGAAGTATCTTGGATACTTCTATGGGCGGAATCCAGCTCCTGTCTAATCTCTGCGGTTTACATCTCAGGTGTAGACAATTGGGAAGCGGATTATCTCAGTCGTCAGACGTTACATCCGGGCGAATGGTCTCTTCACCCAGAGGTATTTCTTCAGATTGTTCAAATCTGGGGACTTCCAGAAATAGATCTGATGGCCTCTCATCTAAACAAGAAACTTCCCAGGTATCTGTCCAGATCCAGGGATCCTCAGGCGGAGGCAGTGGACGCGTTGTCGCTTCCTTGGAATTATCATCCTGCCTATATCTTTCCGCCTCTAGTTCTTTTTCCAAAAGTGATTTCCAAAATTCTAATGGAACGTTCGTTTGTACTGCTGGTGGCTCCAGCATGGCCTCACAGGTTTTGGTATGTGGATCTCATTCGGATGGCCAGTTGCCAACCTTGGACTCTTCCGTTAAGACCAGACCTTCTATCTCAAGGCCCTTTTTTCCATCAGGATCTCAAATCATTAAATTTGAAGGTATGGAAATTGAACGCTTGATTCTTAGCCATAGAGGTTTCTCTGACTCAGTGATTAATACTATGTTACAGGCTCATAAATCTGTGTCTAGGAAGATTTATTATCGAGTCTGGAAGACTTACATTTCTTGGTGTTCTTCTCATAAATTTTCCTGGCATTCTTTTAGAATTCCTAGAATTTTACAGTTTCTTCAGGATGGTTTGGATAAAGGTTTGTCTGCAAGTTCCTTGAAAGGATAAATCTCTGCTCTTTCTGTTCTTTTTCACAGAAAGATTGCTAATCTTCCTGATATTCGTTGTTTTGTACAGGCTTTGGTTCGTATCAAACCTGTTATTAAGTCAATCTCTCCTCCTTGGAGTCTTAATTTGGTTCTGAGGGCTTTACAAGCTCCTCCATTTGAACCTATGCATTCTCTGGATATTAAATTACTTTCTTGGAAAGTTCTGTTCCTTTTGGCCATCTCTTCTGCTAGAAGAGTTTCTGAATTATCTGCTCTTTCTTGTGAGTCTCCTTTTCTGATTTTTCATCAGGATAAGGCGGTGTTGCGGACTTCATTTAAATTTTTGCCTAAGGTTGTGAATTCTAACAACATCAGTAGAGAAATTGTTGTCCCTTCATTGTGCCCTAATCCTAAGAATTCAAAGGAGAGATCTTTACATTCTTTGGATGTAGTAAGAGCTTTAAAATATTATGTTGAAGCTACTAAGGATTTTAGAAAGACTTCTAGTCTTTTTGTTATCTTTTCTGGTTCCAGGAAAGGTCAGAAGGCCTCTGCCATTTCTTTGGCGTCTTGGTTAAAGTCTTTGATTCATCATGCTTATGTAGAGTCGGGTAAATCTCCGCCTCAAAGGATTACGGCCCATTCTACTAGGTCAGTTTCTACTTCCTGGGCGTTTAGGAATGAAGCTTCTGTTGATCAGATTTGCAAAGCAGCAACTTGGTCTTCTTTGCATACTTTTACCAAATTCTACCATTTTGATGTTTTCTCTTCTTCTGAAGCAGTTTTTGGTAGAAAAGTACTTCAGGCAGCTGTTTCAGTTTTGATTCTTCTGCTTATAATTTCAGTTTTTCTCATTATTAAGATTAAAACTTTTGTTTTGAGTTGTGGATTATTTTTCAGCGGAATTGGCTGTCTTTATTTTATCCCTCCCTCTCTAGTGATTCTTGCGTGGAAGTTCCACATCTTGGGTATTTACTATCCCATACGTCACTAGCTCATGGACTCTTGCTAATTACAAGAAAGAAAACATAATTTATGTAAGAACTTACCTGATAAATTAATTTCTTTCATATTAGCAAGAGTCCATGAGGCCCACCCCTTTTGTGGTGGTTATGTTTTTTTTTGTATAAAGCACAATTATTCCAATTCCATATTTTGATGCTTTCGCTCCTTTCTTATCACCCCACTTCTTGGCTATTCGTTAAACTGAATTGTGGGTGTGGTGAGGGGTGTATTTATAGGCATTTTGAGGTTTGGGAAACTTTGCCCCTCCTGGTAGGAATGTATATCCCATACGTCACTAGCTCATGGAGCTCAAGTTCTTACATAAATTATGTTGTTTCTGGGCCTAATGTCTCTCAGGATGATGCTGTTCAGGCTATGCCACAGCTTTCTCCTCAAACGTCCAAAGCCTCTATGGCATCACATACAGTGCCCTGCAGTTCCTCTCAGCCTCCTGGAGGAGTTTATTTGCCTGCAGAAATTGCTGCACATGTATCTTCTGCGGTATCTGCAGCATTACCTGCTTTTCCTATGCTGGGAAAACGCAAGAGGAAAATTTTACATTTAGATAGTAAGAACACAAAAAAACTCTCAATTAAAGTAAATTATAATTAAAGTAAAAAAAAAAGGATATGGTTTGAATACAGTTTGCTCAGAAGCTAGGAGTATCCCTTATTGGAGTCGCTGCTTGTCTTGAAACTTAGCACTGGATGCTGGAACGTAGCTAGACAAAAAGAGAACAAACAGAAAAGTGCAGACTCCTCTGATTGTAATAGTTAAAAAGCTTTGTTGAAATCTATTAAAGCACACAAAATCAAACTCACACTTTAAAAGCTCAAACGTATAAGATATGTAAAAACATCATCAAAAGAGCAAATGGGGTCCCACAGCTATAAACATATACACTGGTGCCCCAGAGTGATACCTCTCCCTCAGTAAGAATGAACTGTCCATGATGTCTGTAGTGGCAGATGGAAAAAACTGTTCTCTGAGTCCAAAGGGTATAAACTTTCCAAATATTTTCAAATAAAACCACCACACTCTGTAGATCGATCCAAAGAAAAGCCGGCTCACGGATCATCATGTTTTGATCTTTGTTTTTCACACACGCTGCCAGCTTCAACAAAAAGTTGGGAAACTTCCCAACTTTTTGTTGAAGCTGGCAGCATGTGTGCCTGAGCTCTGCAGTTATGCATGCTCAGGCAATGGAACGGAGACCATTCAGATCTGTCTCAGAGGATAGATCTAGACCAGTCGACAAGAGACTCAATCCCATAATGGCTTTCTCAGGAGCATCTGTCTCAGGGCACATGCTTCCGGAGACCTTCATGGGCGATTGTGACCACGGATGCCAGCCTGCTAGGCTGGGGAGCAGTCTGGGACTTGTTAAAGGTGCAGGGACTATGGACTCGGGAGGAGTCTGCTCTCCCCATAAACATCTTGGAGTTGAGAGCGATTTTCAATGCTCTGATGGCTTGGTCTCAGTTGTCCTTAGCCCGGTTTATCAGGTTCCAGTCGGACAATATAACCTCAGTGGCTTACATAAACCACCAGGGAGGAACTCAGAGTTCCTTAGCCATGAAGGAGGTGGCACGGATTATTCAGTGGGCGGAAGCTAACAATTGTTGTCTGTCTGCCATCCACATTCCAGGAGTGGACAACTGGGAAGCGGATTTCCTGAGCAGACAGACATTTCATCCAGGGGAGTGGGCTCGCCATCCGGAGGTGTCCTCCAGGTTAACCCTCAAATGGGGGGTACCGGGGTTGGATCTGATGGCATCTCGGCAGAATGCCAAACTTCCAAAGTACGGTTCAAGGTCAAGAGATCCGCAGGCCATCCTAATTGATGCTCTGGGGGTTCATTGGGATTTCGGTCTAGCATACCTGTTTCCTCCATTTGCACTCCTTTCACGAGTCATTGCTCGTATCAAACAGGAGAGAGTGTCAGTAATTCTAATAGCTCCTGCATGGCTTTGCAGGATCTGGTATGCAGACCTAGTGAAGATGTCATCTCTGCCACCTTGGAGGTTGCCTCTGAGGAAGGACCTTCTAACTTAGGGTCCATTCCTCCATCCAAATCTCGTTTCTCTGAAGCTGACTGCTTGTAGATTGAATGCTTAGTACTGTCTAAGTGTGGATTTTCTGAGTCGGTCATTGAGACCATGATCCAGGCTCACAAGCCTGTTACTCGAAATTTACCATAAGGTATGGCGTAAATACCTTTATTGGTGTGAATCAAAGGGCTTCTCTTGGAGTAGGGTCAGGATTCCTAGAATTTTGTCTTTTCTCCAGGAAGGTTTGGAGAAAGGGTTGTCAGTCAGTTCTCTGAAAGGTCAGATTTCTGCATTATCTATTTTGTTTCACAAGCGTCTGGTGGATGTGCAAGACGTTCAATCTTTTTGTCAGGCCCTGGTCAGAATCAGGCCTGTTGCTCCTCCTTGGAGCCTTAATCTTGTTCTTAAAGCTTTGCAGCAGGCTCCGTTTAAGACAATGCATTCCATAGATATTACGTTGTTATCTTGGAAGGTTTTGTTTCTTATTGCTATCTCTTCTGCTCGGAGAGTTTCGGAACTTTGCAGTATTATTTGCCTTACCTTATCTTTCATGCGGATAAGGCGGTTCTTCGTACTAAATTGGGGTTTCTTCCTAAATTGGTTTCGGATAGAAATATTTATCAGGAAATTAATGTTCCTTCTCTCTGTCCCAATCCCTCTTATCATAAAGAACGTCTGTTGTACAAATTGGATGTTGTGCATGCTCTAAAATTCTACATACAGGCGATTAAGGATTTTTGCCAGTCTTCTGCCCTGTTTGTTTGTTTCTCAGGAAAGTGTAAGGGTTAGAAGGCTACTTCTACTTCTCTTTCCCTCTGGTTGAGAAGTATGATTCGTTTTGCTTATGAGACTGCTGGACAGCAGCCTCCTGAGAGAATTACAGCTCATTCCACTAGGGCTGTCTCCTCTTCTTGGGCTTTCAAAAATTAAGCTTCTGTGGAACAGATTTGCAAGGTTACAACTTGGTCTTCTCTGCATACTTTTTCCAAATTTTCCAAATTTGATACTTTTGCCTCGGCTGAGGCCTCTTTTGGGAGAAGGTTCTTCAAGCGGTAGTGCCTTCTGTTTAGTAATGTCTGTCTTGTTCTACCTCCCTGTTCATTCTGTGTCCTCTAGCTTGGGTATTGGTTCCCACTAGTAATTGAATGACGTTGTGGACTCTCCATATCTTAGGAAAGAAAACAAAATGTATGCTTTATTAAGACAGTTATTTTTTACTAAACCTCAGGCACCTCTACACCTTTGTGTTATTCCTTTTCCATTTCCCTTTGGTCAAATGACTGAGGATTATGGGTAGGGGATTGACACTTAAAGGGACAGTCTAGGCCAAAATAAACTTTCATGATTCAGATAGAGCATGTAATTTTAAAAATTTTCCAATTTACTTTTATCACCAATTTTGCTTTGTTCTCTTGGTATTCTTGGTTGAACATAGGAGGTTCATATGCTAATTTCTTAGACCTTGAAGCCCCCCTCTTTCCGATTGCATTTTAACAGTTTTTCACCACTAGAGGGTGTTAGTTCACGTTTTTCATATAGATAACACTGTGCTCGTGCACGAGAAGTTATCTGGGAGCAGGCACTGATTGGCTAGACTGCAAGTCTGTAAAAAAAACTGAAAAAAGGGGAAGTTTGCAGAGGCTTAGATACAAGATAATCACAGAGGTTAAAAGTATATTATTATAACTGTGTTGGTTATGCAAAACTGGGGAATGGGTAATAAAGGGATTATCTATCTTTTAAAACAATAACAATTCTTGTGTAGACTGTCCCTTTAACAGCTTTGCTGTGGTGCTCTTTGCCTCCTCCTGCTGGCCAGGAGTGATATTCCCACTAGTAATTGAATTACGTTATGGACTCTCCATATCCAGAAAGAAAGACATTTATCAGGTAAGCATACATTTTGTTTTTGTGTGTTAAAGGCCCACTAAATAGAATAGAAGAGCATAATTAACAAGTGCAAAATAAAAAGACACTTACTTTCAATTTTAAATAGGCCGTACATTTTCTTCTCCTATTTGCCAGCCCCCTGCATCATGTGACAGACATCACCCAATAACAGACTAGTATGCGTAGACCTTGTGAGCTTGTGCACATTCTCATTAAGTGCTGGTGCCTCAAAAACTGTAAATATAAAAAGACTGTGCGAAATCTGATAATGGAAGAAAATTGGAAAGTGTATTAAAGGGATATAAAACCCAAATTGTTTCTTTAATGATAGAGAGTGCAATTTAAACAACTTTCTAATTTATTTTTATCATTTTTTCTTCTTCCTCTTGGTATCCTTTGTTAAAAAAACAGGGATGTAATGCTTAGGAGCCGGTCCAATTCTTGAGCACTATATGGCAGCAGTTTTGCAAGAAAGTTATCCATTTGCAAGAGCACTAGATCGCGGCACTATTTCCTACCATGTAGTGCTCTAGATGTCTACCTAGGTATCTCTAAAACACAGAATCTCAAACAAAGCAAATTTGATAATAGAAGTAAATTAGAAAGTTGCTTACAATTGCTGCTCTATCTGAATCATGGAAGTTTCATTTTGACTCTGAGGCATATTTAAGAAATGTCTTGTGGACCTGATCCGACAGTGCGGATCAGGTCCGCAAGACATCGCTGAATTTGCTCTCCGCATTTAACATTGCACCAGCAGCTCACAAGAGCTGCTGGTGCAATGTCGCCCCTGCAGACTCGCGGCCAATCGGCCGCCAGCAGGGGGTGTCAATCAACCCAATCGTACTCGATCGGGTTGAATTGTTGCGATTCCTGTCCGCCTGCTCAGAGCAAGCGGCCAGTGTTATGGAGCAGAGGTCTTTGTGACCGCTGCTTCATAACTGCTGTTTCTGGCGAGTCTTCAGACACGGGCCGTCAAGCTCCTTTCGGAGCTTGATAGATAGGCCCCTATCCCTTTAAAAGTGTCGTTTATAGGAACTATTGTTATCCGTTTCCATCTACACCACTACTAAAACATCTCAATGCATCTTTTATGTTGCCAGAATGGGCAGAGTGTGCACCATTTTTCTATAGCTATATTGTCGCTTTTAAACTTGGACAATTATTGTTTTAGACAATATTTATTGTGTCATTTTACTGGAGGGGAGCTGATTTGTGCACAGATAGATTTTTTTGAGAAAGACGATACAATGCTAGTACTGGGGTTTAAAATTAATTCTTATTGTTTTAAAAGATAGATAATCCCTTTATTACCCATTCCCCAGTTTTACATAACCAACACGGTTATATTAATACACGTTTTACCTCTGTAATTACCTTGTGTCTAAGCTTCTGAAGATGGTCTTCTTATCTCAGATCTTTTGACAGACTGCATTTCAGGCAAATAGTGCATTACTCTTAAATAATTCCAAGGGCAGGAGCACAATGCTATCTATATGGCCCACATGAACTAACGCCCTCTAGCTGTGAAATACTGTCAAATGCTTTCAGATAAGAGGCAGCCTTCAAAGGCTTAGAAATTAGCATATGAGCCTCCTAGGTTAGCTTTCAACTAAGAATACCAAGAGAACAAAGCAAAATTGATGATAAAAGTAAACTGCAAAGTTGTTTTAAATTGCATGTCCTATCTTAATCATGAAAGTTTAATTCTAACTAGATTTTCCCTTTAAATCATGCTTTATCTTATCAGATTATAGCAACACCAGAACAAGGGGTCATGATCTCATGTTGAAGCGTAGTAGGTTTAGGTTATTTAATAAATCTTCTTTACAGAAATGATGGTTAATTCATAGATAAAACTTCAATTAAAAGTGATAAAGACAACACTTCAGGGGGAGGACATCAAGAATACCCTGGATAAACATAAGGCTATCCTACAAACTAATTAAGGTAAATCCTATATAGGAAATTTGGGCAGACTTGTTGGGCTTATAGTTGGTATTTGCTGTCAAATTTCATGTTTTTATGTATAAAAAACAAGAAAATAGAGAGACGTCTCAAGAACGTGCACCCGGAGTTGCAATGAAAATGAACAGGCACGGAAGTTATTCTAGCTTTTGTTCTATCTCAGGAGTGTGGCTCTCTCTCTTCTGATATTTATGCAAATTAATCATGGGTCTCCCTAAGAGTAAAAGGGGAAACCAGACGTGGACTCCTTGCACACATGCCCTTAGACAGATACAACTGCACCTCACTGACGAGGCCCACAATAGGCCGAATGATCAGCTGAGGTTGCTTCTCGGGCCTTTGGCTTGGATCAAGTGCAGTTTTCTGTGCTTGGTCTTGGTCTTGGTTTGCTGCCTGGAGACCTGCTCCTTCGGCCTGGGGTCCTTTCCCTTTGGGGTTTGGGCTCCTGCTGCTATTGGGGGGGTGGCTACTCCTTAGGCGTAGAGCAACTGGGTAGTAGGGCCGTCCCCTTGGCCTTGTGGCATCGTCCTTGGACTTCAGCCACATGCTGCTTTTGGGGGGGCGCTCTGAAATCCAGCCTAAAGAGGCAATAGGGCAAATATGGCTACCAATGTGCCAAATGTTCCCCATACACTTCGGGTGTTGATCTCTGAGGACTTTCGAGAGAAGATTGGTTTGGCTCATGTCCAGCAGGTGGTTTTGGAGGGTGTTTTGAAGATGCCAAGAGCAAGTTTGCATTGTGTTCAGTCATTCCCTTCAAGAGGTATTTTTGATGTGGCTTTCACCGATGAGCATTATTTACAGACCTGCTATCAACGGACTATTGATATGGCTGCTGCTCCAGAGTTGGTTGGCATGAAATTTGTTGCCTGTGTGCAGAGGGAGAGAAGAATCCCGGTGACAGTACATATATACAACCCTTGGGTCACTGATGTGGAAATTCTTCTGTTTCTTTGTCGCTACTTTGATGATGTTCAAGGAGGTAGCAAGCTGAATAATCAGTTTGGGACTTTCAATGGAAAGCGCAGGTTCTGGGTGCGGTTTGTGCCTGATGAATTAGGTATTGGTGGAAAGAAACACCCTCCACAGACTTTCGCCATTGGTGGAAATAGAGGTTTCCTATACTATGATGACATGCCTCTTTTTTGCCGTAGTTGCAACCTGTTTGGTCACATTGCTGAAAATTGCCCAGGTGCCAGATGTCGAAATTGCGGTGAGGAGGATCATCTTGTTGCCCACTGTAGTAAACGCCGGACCTGTGACCTGTGTGGTTCTTCAAGTCATCTGTGCAGGATGTGTCCTTTGAAGATGTTTCAGGGGCTTGATAGAGTGAAGCCTTCCTATGCTGATGTTGCAAAAAAAACATCTTCAGTTGCAGTTGAGCCATCTGTGAATGAGGAGGAGGTCTCTGATGAGGCATTGAACTCTATATTACCTCTTTTGTGCAAGAAATCTGCATTTGGGGTCCTTGTCGGAGAGGTGTCTGATGCTCCTGTGGTGGTTCCTGTGGCTGAGAAGGTGGAGGAAGCCCAATCTCATCTTCAGGAAGTGGATCTTGCTACATCTAATGTGATAGCTGCTTCAGATGTTCTTGAAGCCCTGTTGCCCAATTCTGTGGATGATACTGTTGCTGTTCCTGGGACAGAGAATTTTTCCTTCACTGAGTCATCTTGTGATGCTGCTCCTGATGCTGTTCTTGGTGAAGGGGAGAACATTGATTGGTCTGCTGTTGTGTCCTCTAGTTCTGAGGAGGATATGGACACTGAAGGGAAAAAATCTGCCTCCAAGCGAAAAATAGATGCGGATTCTGATGGATGGGAGAGTCCTGATTTGAATCTTCCAGTAGTTAAGGGTGCAGATCCAGATACTACAAGTGATGCTGACTCTTTAATTTCAGAGTTTCCTTCTGTCTCTACTAAAGACGTTCCTTCTGACTCAAGCCAGTGTATAGGTGACTTTTCTGATGCCTCTTCTGTTGGTTATCTAGATAAAAGAGATGTGAACCAACTTGCTGAAGTTACTGGTTATGAGGCTGGCAAGGGGGAGCCTAGGAGGTCGGAACGTTACAGAGGCAGATTTAAAGGATCTCCTTTGAGTCCTAAGAAAAAGAAAGGAAAGAAGAAGTCCTGATGTTATTTCTTTTTTTGTTTTTCTTTAATTTATTTTTGTGATGTTTCTGACCATTTCTTCCCTTAATGTCAGGTGTATGACAACTATAGCAAGGAGAGCTGCAATTTTCAAATTATTATCTGTATGTTCTGCTAATATTTTTTGTTTGCAGGAATGTGGTCTCTCTGAACATCCTAAATGTGCTGACTGGGAATATGGTCCTAAAGTATGGTCTTGTTCTTCTGATAGGAATGGGGGGTGGGAGTTTTGTTTAAGGGGTTTAGTTTTTCTATCCTTAATGTAGTTCATATTGTCCCAGGTCGGGTACTTTTGGTTAGTTTTAGTTTTTGTGGGACTGTTTTTCGTTTGTTTAATGTATATGCTTCTCCAAATAGGGTACAACGTTTGCTTAATTTTGAAACTTTAAAGTTTTTTCTGCCAGGTCGAGAGCCAACTTTTTTGGTTGGGGATTTTAATTGTATTATTAAGAATGGGGACAGAGAGGGTGGGAGTGATTGTAGGGTGGATAGCTCAGGGAAGTTTTTACTTGATTTGCTTAAATCTTTCGGTTTGAAGGATGCCTTCGGGTCTGTTTCTTTTTCAGGGGAGGGTTTTACTTTCTTTAGTGATAGTGGTGGGATAAAATCTCGAATTGATTTTTGTTTTTTATCTAAATTTTTATGTGTTGATGATTTTTCTTTAAAGCTGATGCCCTTTACGGATCATGCCCTTTTGATGTGTAAGGTGAATTGTGATTTGAAGATCAAGTATGGTAAGGGTGTTTCGAAACTGAATGTGGATTTGTTAGAAGATGAGGAGTTTAAACGTCAGTTTGTTTGGATGTATGAAAGGTGGCTTGAAAGAAAATGTGATTTTAGTAATGTGCTTATGTGGTGGGAATGGTTGAAGGTGGAAATAAAGAGGTTTTTTATTAAGAAAGGCTGTGAGAAAGCTAGAATGGAAAGGGAGTTGTATGATAAATGGTATCTGAGGTTGTTGTATTTGTATGAATTGAGAAATTGTGGTATTGATGTGCATGAGGAAATTGCTGAAGCAAGAAAGATAATTAAAAAGGAAAGAAAATTGTTTTTATGGCAAGATTGGAGAAAATGGAAAAGGATGAGTCTTGTAGTAAATATTTTTTTAAGAAAGCTTTTGAAGGAAAGACTGGTTTTGTTAGTGTTTTTGATAAGGTTGAGTGTGAAGTTAATGGTACGGATGGTGTTTTGCGTGAAGTTCATGAGTTTTACAGTGAGCTGTATAAAGAAAAAACAAGAGATGTTTTATTGGAAAATGAGTTGTTGGAAAACATTGAGGTTAAGTTGGAAAAATATGATAATGATTTGTTGGTAAGGGATCTAAGTTTGGATGAGATTGCAGAGGTTGTTAGGAGTTTTAAGAATGGGAAGGTACCTGGTTGTTATGGTTTGCCTGTTGAATTTTATACTTGTTTTTGGAATTTGATTGGGGTGGATATGTTGGATATTTGTAAGTTTGTTTTTAGAATGAATGTTTTGCCTGTTTCAATGAGGAAAGGTTTGATTGTTTTGTTATTTAAAAAGGGTGATAAGAGAGATTTGAAGAATTGGAGGCCGATTACGTTGTTGAATGTTGACTATAAGGTTATTGCAAAGGTGTTGGCAAATAGAATGTGTGGAGTGATTGGTAAGGTTGTGGGTGAAGAGCAAGTGTGTGCTGTTCCTGGGCGTCAGATTTCTGAAAGTTTGTTATTACGTGATGTACTGTGGTATGTGAGGGAGAGGATGAGGTCTGTTGCTGTTGCTATTGTGGATTTTGAAAAAGCATATGATAGGGTAGTGCATGATTTTATGTTTAATGTTTTAGAACGTTTAGGTTTTTCTGGTAAGATTATTGGATGGTTTAAATGTTTGTATAGTGATATTGTGAGTCAAGTCCAGGTTAATGGTTTTTTGACTGAGGAATTTTGTGTTAAATCTGGAGTGCGTCAAGGATGTCCTTTGTCTCCTGTGTTATTTGTATGTGTCATTGAGCCATTATTAACTAGTTTGAGGAAGGATAAATTAGTTAGAGGTGTGAGTGTTCCTGATAGTAATGGAAGGTGTTTAAAAGTGATTGGGTATATGGATGATGTGAGTGTGGTATGTGAGACTCAGGCTGGTTTGAGGAGGGTGAAAACTTTAGTTGAATGTTTTTGTATGGCAAGTGGTTTCTGAGTTAATTGGAATAAGTGTAAAGTTAAAGTTTTTGGTAATGATAGGGAGATTGATTCCTGTGGATGGCCTGTGACTGAAGGTGCAATTGAGGTGTTGGGTGTGAAATTTGATGTGGATTTGAAAGGCTTGGAAAGTTGGGAGAATGTTTTTGATAAAGTGAGTAGAAAACTTCAGTTTTGGTCTTTAAGGACTTTATCTTTGGAAGGAAAAATGTTAGTTATTAAATCGGTTTTGATCCCTATTATGTTATATTTGGCGTTAGTTTTTCCGCCACCTGAGAGGATTTTTCGGAGAATTTTGAGAGTGTTGTTTTCTTTTTTCTGGAGTTCTGGTATGGAGCGTTTGAAAAGAGATGTTGTTGTTAAGAGTAAGAATGTTGGTGGTAAGGGTTTTCCAAATGTGGAGAGATTTTTGGCTGTGAAATATGTTAGTAGGTGTGTGGTTCTGAGTGGAAAGGATAGCATGGCTGGTTGTATGGTAAAGTATGCTTGTGGAAATGTTTTAAGACGATATGGTTTATTTGAGATTGATAGAAAGAAACCGGTATGTTTTGCTGTTCCGTGGTTTTATGTAAGGGTGGAATGTTGGATTAAAAAATATGGTTTGGAGAATGTTAGTAGGGAGATGTGGTGTGCAAACAGAATGGTGTTGAAAATGTTCGAGAAGAACGAAGGTCTTGAGTTGATTGGGGGTTTGAATGAAAATGAATGTGTGTTGG